>NC_134510.1:11011442-11311442 GCF_027942865.1 Odontesthes bonariensis
ATAACGATCTATGCAGACACAGACTTAATTTGGCTGAAGCTATCCCTATTATGCATTATATTATGCATTATTTAACCTACTATTTTATATGATATATAATATATGACCTATATATGAATGTTTTCAGGTTGTCCCACATGAGGCCTGGACGGGGAGAAAATACCCTGTCCATAGCTTTTTTGGGACACTATGAGGACTTGTGTTAATGTGGGGAAAAAGGTTCGGTTGCCAAGCGACAGCCATGGTGAGTGGGGGCTGAGGAGTTCCCAAAGGGGGAGTTCCCAAAGGGGGCACTAACGGCTTGGGGGACAAGGGCTACCTGAGGGGGGAGGAGAAGGACGCCAGTAGGTGGCGTGATGGAAATTCAAACTGTGCTGAGTCATTGCCTGTGGTTGAAAGAAAAAGGATATGAATGGGATGAATGAAATGTTCTGTAATTAGTTGTTTTGGGTCATCGGAAGACGTTCCATTAGAGATGACCAGAAAGTTTTAATCTACTACACTAAATCGATTAATCAATCAGACGTTATTTATATAGCAGTTTATATAGCACTTCTCAACCCAAGAAAATATAGAACAAAGACCTTTCAGATCAAACGAAGCAGTGAAACCCAAGGCCACATACAGACACATGCACACTCACATATAAAGCCACGCACACACACACGCCACACATACTGGAAACAGGGACCACAATGTGATCCTCAAAGAAAAGTAAAGGATGAATTAGGATAAATAAAGAAATAAAATTAAACTAGGCTTTTAATATCTGTATGGAAACATGTTATGGTATCATGTTGTGGTTAGGAACAGCTCTGATGTCACACCATTGGTACCACATGAGGTGTTTCTGATTCAATTAGAACCGGAAAAAACTTAATGCTGATCCTGAACTATCTGTGTACGCCTCAGCATCAAAAAAAAAAAAACACAGCCACTTTATTAAACCAATTAAACAACATTATTACTAACTAACAAGTAAGAATAAAGCAGGTTATGCTGAACGATCTGACCTGAATTCAGAAAGGACAGACAATGGGTATCCTAAACAACTTAATCAGTTCGTCATTGGAAAAATGTCTGCTTTCTTGATGCTGTGCTGATACCAAGATGAGATCTAACTACAAATATTTCTGTCCAGCAACAAACAACAACACAGGAGGAGAAGCTGCAGTGGAGCATTTCGGCAATTAATTAACAATTAATCATGGTTTACTAAAACTTCTCAAATTTTCCCAAAAATTCTGTGTGTGTTTGTGTCTTCTTTTGCATTAAGACTTCCCGGACCTGGAAGAGGAAGACATGGATCAAACTCATAATATGAAAACCACTGTTTGTTTACTTAGGCCTAAATGAAGACATGAGGGTTGCTTGGGCAAACCCAGAAATGCGATATATGTTTGTCATCTGTTGTCATCTGTTGTCCTAACCTGTGATGTCTGGTGTTGAGTGTTGTTTGTTTTTTGTTTGTGTGTTGTTATGATCCCAAAACTGAATGATGATTTTTCCACAGCAGAATTATCCTAAAAACAAGGATTATACCAACTGTGCTGATGTTGATGTTGATCGTGATGATGTGTTCCCTAAATAATTTGAATTTTTCACAGCAAAATAATGAGATGGTACTGGATTTCTCATTAAGGCTGCACAGCAGGTTGATGACTATTCTAGTTCCTTAAAGCAAGGGTTATACCAACTGGCCAGTTGTTTTGTTTTGGGTTCTGTTTATTTTGTTATTTCTTTGATTTTCTTTTGTTTTGTTTATTTTGACTTTGGTTTTGTTTGGGGTCCATCTGAAAAATAAATAAATAAAGAATGAATTGGGCATTGAAATTGAACATATTAAAGAGAGATACCCTAGTATAGAAATACAGTGCAAATGACATTTTGCACTACTGCGCTGCGAGATTTGCTAATATTATTCCACAGATTCAGAACCACTACAGGACGTACAGCCGGAGGACTCATAAGCTTGAGTTCTGGGAGGCCTTTCCCATCATGCCAAGATGATGGTGGAGAACTACACAACGAAATTGTCACAAAAGAAAATTAGTTAGGGAGGGGATGCTGAATATCCCTCAAGGAAGCGATGTACTGGTGACCTCTCCTTCCAAGATTAGTTCCGGATCAGAATGCTGAACAGACGTTCAGCCAAGAGGAAAACAGAGCACCGACAGGATTGGACCACAAGAGACCACACGACTCGTCATGTGGTCATCTAAGAAAGATATATCATTTAAAAGAAAAGTTAATCATAATTGTTCAAGAGGCTAATATACTCGTATAGTCGAGCCTTGGTTAAATTTATATTTGTTGTGTTTCACTTTTTAAAGTGTTTAGCTAATTCCTCTTAAAGGCTGATAATGAATCATTTTTAGAATGTCCATTGCCAGTGGGGTGACTCGGCTGTTTGGAGCGGGACCTTAGACTTTGAACGGTAATGGTCGGTCGCCAAGTGCAACTAGGGTCCATAGGTGAATTTTTCCCGGTTAAGCCATCGGGTTTTCGCTCCTATTCGCTGCAAACGGTGGACGAACCTGCTGGTAATGTTAATTGCCTTATGCAATGTTTGAGTGTCAGTAGAATAGAAATTATGTGAAAATTTTTGATTAATCAGTGTTGTGTTGTTATGGTACTTATGAGGGAGCGAGGCCTTGCTAGCCACATAAGGTTTTAGACCATAATGAACAAAGAGTCCACACAGACGATGGGTTCGAGGCCACATACACACAATACATATAGCAAATTATCATTTTCTACATATAATCTATTAAAAAATGTGCTCATTTGCGGAGTTATTATCAGTTGAGTGGGGAAGGTTTTAAACTTACTAGAAAAGAGTCTCTGTTTCTAGAATCTTGATTAATACTCCTGATATAGAAGGGTTTGCTAAAGCATCAGAATTATTTTCTAAATGTGCTCATTTGCAAAGTTATAATCAGTGACTGATGAAGGTCTTAACCCTCTCGGAAAGAGGTTCTGTTCCGAGTAAAATGATGGAATAGTCTGGATTTGAAGGTGTAGCTTAAGCATTAGAATTATGTTTACTATTTCCATGCCTGTGCAACGAAGACTTGCTTGCTGCTTTAATTGCAATGATGAACAGCTTTCATATAAGCTTACATAATAACACATGAAGTCACATCAAAAGGGGGATGACAGACGTCTCCTAACTGGTTGTGCTACATCTCAAAAGGTAATTGGCTCTTGCAGTTTGGGGGGTGGCTGCTAAAGTCTGGCTACTGCTAATACAGATGTGACACAATACAGAATATTACATTCCTACCTCAGTTATTTAACTGAATTAGTTGAAATGATAAAATCACTTCAAAAGGGGGATTGTTAAAATTGGCTTTGTTCTTAGACATTATGAATGAAATAGGGCTCAGTACTTTTCCATATGACCTAAAGTGATCCAGGAGTAGAAAGACTAAACAATTAGGAAAGCCTGGGAAAGCAAGGGCAGATTCCTTCACACACACACATTGTTTTGGGCTGATCCAGAGAATATGACGAAGCATGTTGAACCTACTCATGTCCAATCATACTCGGTCGAATGTGAGTCCAACCTATGACACTATAAATAAACATGATAACCGGAAATCAGGGCCAGTCTGACAGACTTCCTGCGGGGACTCTTTCCCACTGAGCCCAGCGCTGATATGCTTTGACGTGTGACTACAAATAAACACTTCATTTTCACTTGAATTACTTCGGTCCGTTCTTGAGCCTCCTACTAAAAGAACCGAATCTAATAATAACCCCTGTTTTTAGGACAATACGAGAATTCTCACCAAGTTGCTGTCCAGCATTCATGAGAAATTCTGTATTATCAACTTATTCTGTTGTGGAAAAAATTCAAATCATTTAGAGAACACATCAACACAGAGACACAAGACAACACAACACAACACAGAACAAAAGAAAGAAGAAAACAAAAGAAGACAAAAACACACACAGAATTTTTGGGAAAATTTGAGAAGTTTTAGTAAACCATGATTAATTGTTCATTAATTGTTCATTAATTGCCGAACTGCTCCACTGCAGTTTCTCCTCTTGTGTTGTTCTTTGCTGCAGGACAGAAATATTTGTGGTTAGATCTCATTTTGGGAGCAGCACAGCATCAAGAAAGCAGCCATTTCTTCCCAATGACTAACTGATTAACCTGTTTAGGATAAATATTGTCTGTCCTCTCTTAATTCTGGTCAGAGCGTTAAAAATAAAATTTCAGCATAATCTGCTTAATTCTCACTTGTTAGTTAGTAATAATGTTGTTTAATTCTTACCAGTGGCTGTGTTTCGTGATGCTGAGCCGTCCACAGACAGTTCAGGATCAGCATTAAGCATTTTTTTTTTTTTCCGGTTCAAATTGAATTAGAAACCCCTCATGTGTTACCAACAGTATGACACCAGAGCTGTTTCTAACATCACATGATACCATAACATGTTTCCATACAGATATTAAAAACATAGGTTCATTTTATTTCTTTATTCATCCTAATTCATATCCTTTTTCTTTCAACCACATGTTATGACTGAGCACATATTGAATTGAACCATACCATCTTGTTTCTCATTAAATTGCAATTGAAGTGGGTTGTTGCCATTTTCCAGAGATCCTTTACCCACCTGGGGGGTATTCCTAGAAGCTGGCTTAGCGGAAAGCCTGGCTTATTTCGCTACTTCTGGCTAAATTTAGCGAGAGTTCCGTTCCATAAAGGTGGCTTATTTGAACGCCCGCTGAGTAACCATGGTAATTTATGCTGCTGAACTAGCCTGGTCCCGGGCAGGCTAAAGTTGAAGCTTAGCTTAGCTGCAACTCAAAAAATGTCCGACCGGCTGGAACACTCCCGAAAGAAATGTTCACCTAGAATTCTGCGCTCCCGCAACTCATGTCTTGTCTAAAAAACGAAACAAAAACTGTGGTTATCATATCACCACTTTCACTGTCTCGAAAAATCAATCAGTCGGTGCCAGTGCAACTAAAGAAACGCAACTATACACACGTATTGAACATGAAATTAAATGAGAGAGAACATGGTATTCATTAAAACTAATCAATACCTAACAAACATCCGATCTACACCCACGTAGGACCAGACTCAGAAAAATGGGGGACAGGTAATAATGTTAATGATACAAATTATTGAAAGCTCCTTTCAAAACAGTCAAGGACACTGTACAAACAAGATATTAGATAAAACGCAGGAATTAAAAAATCTTACCATATTAAAAATACACAGAACGGAGCAATAAATGGAGGTAAGCAAAGTTAAACGGATGGGTTTTGAGTTAAGACTTGAACAGAGGGAGAGTGTCAGTATTGCGAATGTCGGAGGGCGGACCTCTGTCCTTTCAGGCTGCTGCTCCACATTTACAGTAGCCGATAATGTAAAACAACCTACTGAATTAAGTATTTGCATTAAGTTCATCATCTCCCTCAGGCATCCCCAATGTTATCGGTGCACTACACTGTACCCATGTACGCATCCAAGGCAAGGCAATTTGTAGAGCACAATTCATACAAAAGGCAATTCAAAGTGCTTTACAGCTACATAAAATCACAAGGCGGCAATTAAATCATTCCAAAAAACAAAAATATCATTAATTCATTCATTTAAAAGTGAAGAGTGCAGATAAAATACTTTCAGGTGTCATATGCACATCTAAATAGAACTTTCAGTCTGGATTTAAACATTGTCACATTGTCCAGGCCCCTGCTGGACCCGTGGAGGCTGACTATGTACACCGAACATTTTTCCATATGCTAAATGTACAGGTACACTTGGGGATAATTGTCCATAGACTCTGAACTGGATTTCTCATTTTGAAAAACACCACATCAACCCCTTTGAGTAATGCTGAGCAATGTTACATTTATGCCCTGTGAAACCTCATCATTGACTCCTATCCTCCGAGCATACAGATGATCTGTGATGGAGGTCATTTCATTTCCAACATTGAGGCTAAATGGCCGGGATCAGTTCATGATTCTAGGATCTTCCGAGCATCCTCACTGGCACAGAGGTTTGCACAAGGTGCAAGAATTTTACTTACCTGAAGGAGTGTACTTTTGAAGTAAGGTGTAGCATAGGCAGAATTTTGGTAATGTAATGAGAGGTCAGGTGTAGAGGTCATCTTAAGGAATTTAAAGTGCTCGTCATACTTTATTATAGATAGCCATATAAGGCACATATTGCATCAAATTGCCAAGTCTTAACACATGTATATCCATCCAACATTTCTCTTATTCTGCAGGAGAGTTCAATGGTGTCCTGCTTGGGGACAGAGGCTATGCATGCTGGCCGTACGTCCTCACACCATAGCCTGATCCAGGAACAAGGGCATGCACATGCACATGCTAAAACAAGGGCACGGATAGAAATGACCTTTGGCCAAATTAAATACATTGCTTCCATTGCTTAAAGTTCTCAAGGACCATGGCTGACTTCTGACAGAGCCATCTTAAATTAATAGTATACTTCATATTTTATACATTTTGTCTTGTGGACAACTTTTCAGGCTCAAGTCTTTTCTTCGTTGAGATCTAGTGCCTGAAAGGACTCAGTTTCTCCTGACACAGTGAGGGATCTATACAGGGACACATATTTCTTTTGATCCTTATTGTTGTGACCTTTGAGTTAGAACTTCTTTTCATCATTTAGCATTGACACAGTAGCAGTTTAAGTCAGAGCAAGTGTAAGGAGGCTAAATGGACAGATATGATTTATAACTTTCCACACGTTTAGGTCATGGCACCCCACTGGAATGATTTCTGGGCCCGCTGACAGTGTCGTCAAATATTCCTTTTAGTAGTCAGGATGGCCGAGTGGTCTAAGGGGCTGCGTTCAGATCGCAGTCTCCCCTGGAGGCGTGGGTTCAAATCCCTCTTCTGACATTGCAGACTTCTCCTAGAGAACCATTTTCTCTGGCAAGGCAACCCAAGTTTACTCCTTGCTTAGCAATACCATGTCGTATTGCTATTCTGCCACTGCATCATCTAGTTTAAAGATTATTGTGGCCGCTTTACCTCCGAAGAGTTCTTGCTTCCAAATGCTATGCCTACTATTTGTTTGCCTCAGGAGCCCTGTTAAACAACAGCCAAGACACTTGTTGCATGAGAATCTTCTGACCACAGCTCAACTAGCTGTGTTGTCACAACCTTCTACAGTGCTTTGGGCAGGACAGAATCATTAGCAAAAGGAACATTGTTGATTATAAGGTCTTGGTTTGCACTTAACACCATAGTAAACGGTAAAGGGCTTTTGACCGAAGCAACCTGGCCTAATGTTAGGCTATTTGAAGGGGGCTATTGACATTTAACCGAAAATGGGTGAGAGTATCAAAACAATCATCACTTGGTGGCAGGCAGCTGATAAAAGACCTAGCTCTCTCCGTCTGGGAATCGAACCCCGATCTTCCGCATGACAGGCGGAGATACAGTCCATTATACTAACGAGGAATTTCTATGTGACTGACACAGTCGTCAGATGAAAAGACAACTATCGCCAAGGAGTGAAATAAGATTTTGGTGTCCCGTTTCAAGGTGCAGGAAAATTGCTATCACAGTCCCATCACTCAGAAGGAGAGTCTTCCATGAAGCTGCATGCCTCGTCAATATTCCCCTTCAACACGAAGACAACGCAGACCCACATATTCGCTGGAATGATGCCTGGGCCCGCCGACAGTGTCGTCAAATATTCCTTTTAGTAGTCAGGATGGCCGAGCGGTCTAAGGCGCTGCGTTAAGGTCGCAGTCTCCCCTGGAGGCGTGGGTTCAAATCCCACTTCTGACATTGCAGACTTCTCCTAGAGGACCATTTTCTCTGGCTAGGCAACTCAAGTTTACTCCTTGCTTAGCAATACCATGTCGTATTGCTATTCTGCCACTGCATCATCTAGTTTAAAGATTATTGTGGCCGCTTTACCTCCGAAGAGTTCTTGCTTCCAAATGCTATGCCTACTATTTGTTTGCCTCAGGAGCCCTGTTAAACAACAGCCAAGACACTTGTTGCATGAGAATCTTCTGACCACAGCTCAACAAGCTGTGTTGTCACAACCTTCTACAGTGCTTTGGGAAGGACAGAATCATTAGCAAAAGGAACATTGTTGATTTTAAGGTCTTGGTGTGCACTTAACACCATAGTAAACAGGAAAGGGCTTTTGACCGAAGAAACCTGGCATCATGTTAGGCTATTTGAAGGGGGCTATTGACATTTAGGCCGAAGATGGGTGAGAGTATCAAAACAATCATCACTTGGTGGCAGGCAGCTGATAAAAGACCTAGCTCTCCCCGTCAGGAAATCGAACCCCGATCTTCCGCATGACAGGCGGAGATACTGTCCATTATACTAACGAGCAATTTCTGTGTGACTGACACAGTCGTCAGATGAAAAGACAACTATCGCCAAGGAGTGAAAAACAGATTTAGGTGTCCCGTTTCAAGGTGCAGGAAAATTGCTATCACAGTCCCATCACTCAGAAGGAGAGTCTTCCATGAAGCTGCATGCCTCGTCAATATTCCCCTTCAACACGTAGACAACGCAGACCCACATATTCGCTGGAATGATGCCTGGGCCCGCCGACAGTGTCGTCAAATATTCGTTTTAGTAGCCAGGATGGCCGAGCGGTCTAAGGGGCTTAGTTCAGGTCGCAGTCTCACCTGGAGGCGTGGGTTCAAATCCCACTTCTGACATTGCAGAGTTCTCCTAGAGGACCATTTTCTCTGGCAAGGCAACTCAAGTTTACTCCTTGCTTAGCAATACCATGTCGTATTGCTATTCTGCCACTGCATCATCTAGTTTAAAAATTATTGTGGCCGCTTTACCTCCGAAGAGTTCTTGCTTCCAAATGCTATGCCTACTATTTGTTTGCCTCAGGAGCCCTGTTAAACAACAGCCAAGACACTTGTTGCATGAGAATCTTCTGACCACAGCTCAACAAGCTGTGTTGTCACAACCTTCTACAGTGCTTTGGGAAGGACAGAATCATTAGCAAAAGGAACATTGTTGATTATAAGGTCTTTGTTTGCACTTAACACCGTAGTAAACGGGAAAGGGCTTTTGACCAAGCAACCTGGCCTCATGTTAGGCTATTTGAAGGGGGCTATTGACATTTAGGCCGAAGATGGGTGAGAGTATCAAAGCAATCATCACTTGGTAGCAGGCAGCTGATAAAAGACCAAGCTCTCCCCGTCGGGGAATCGAACCCCGATCTTCCGCGTGACAGGCGGAGATACTATCCATTATACTAACGAGGAACTTCTGTGTGACTGACACAGTCGTCAGATGAGAAGACAACTATCGCCAAGTAGTGAAATAAGATTTTCGTGTCCCGTTTCAAGGTGCAGGAAAATTGCTATCACAGTCCCATCACTCAGAAGGAGAGTCTTCCATGAAGCTGCATGCCTCGTCAATATTCCCCTTCAACACGAACACAACGCAGACCCACATATTCGCTGGAATGATGCCTGGGCCCGCCGACAGTGTCGTCAAATATTCCTTTTAGTAGTCAGGATGGCCGAGCGGTCTAAGGCGCTGCGTTAAGGTCGCAGCCTCCCCTAGAGGCGTAGCTTCAAATCCCACTTCCAACATTGCAGATATCTCCTAGAGGACCATTTTCTCTGGCAAGGCAACTCAAGTTTACTCCTTGCTTAGCAATACCATGTCGTATTGCTATTCTGCCACTGCTTCATCTAGTTTAAAGATTATTGTGGCTGCTTTACCTCCGAAGAGTTCTTGCTTCCAAATGCTATGCCTACTATTTGTTTGCCTCAGGAGCCCTGTTAAACAACAGCCAAGACACTTGTTGCATGAGAATCATCTGACCACAGCTCAACAAGCTGTGTTGTCACAACCTTCTACAGTGCTTTGGGCAGGACAGAATCATTAGCAAAAGGAATATTGTTGATTTTAAGGTCTTGGTTTGCACTCAACACCATAGTAAACGGGAAAGGGCTTTTGACCGAAGAAACCTGGCATGATGTTAGGCTATTTGAAGGCGGCTATTGACATTTAGGCCGAAGATGGGTGAGAGTATCAAAACAATCATCACTTGGTGGCAGGCAGCTGATAAAAGACCAAGCTCTCCCCGTCTGGGAATCGAACCCCGATCTTCCGCGTGACAGGCGGAGATACTGTCCATTATACTAACAAGGAATTTCTGTGTGATTGACACAGTCGTCAGATGAAAAGACAACTATCGCCAAGGAGTGAAATAAGATTTTGGTGTCCCGTTTCAAGGTGCAGGAAAATTGCTATCACAGTCCCATCACTCAGAAGGAGAGTCTTTCATGAAGCTTCATGCCTTGTCAATATTCCCCTTCAACACGAACACAACGCAGACCCACATATTCGCTGGAATGATGCCTGGGCCCGCTGACAGTATCGTCAAATATTCCTTTTAGTAGTCAGGATGGCCGAGCGGTCTAAGGCGCTGCGTTAAAGGCCTACAGAAAGCTGACACTACACTCAATACATAATCATAATACATACACAGAGGAACAATAATGATCCTTGGACCCTACACCAAAACATTTCATAAACCCAGAAATTTGCCGCTTGGAAATCCTTCCTGGAATTCCAGATTGGGGGCGGGGCTTCTGTGTGACGTCACAGGTATCATGGGTTTTCTTGGCTGCCGCCATTGTAGTATGCTTGTTGAGTTGTGAAGGCTAGTGGTGCAACGGATCATCATTGATCCGTGATCCGTTCGGATCAATTGTTTCAGTTCGGCACACATATGATCCTCGGATTGATTTGTGAAAAAAAATTTGTGGGCTTGTTCAGTCCTCACACAGCCGTTACCATTCCGCTAGTTCAAGGGACAGAGCTACTTTCCATGCTCTGGGTAAAAGTCTGCAACAGTTCCCTCCTCAATAAGCAAACAGTCCTATGGCTCGTTTGTGATTTATTGTCCTCAGCGTACAACATGTAGAACAGTGGGCATGGAAAATAAAAGTAGGCTAGACTTCGGTGACTACTGTAACGATAACTGCTGCCTCTAGTGCTACGTCCTTTTTCCATATACTCGCGCTGCCACACAAACCTGTCGCCTAGGTTACCACACAGACATAACACGTAGCTGACATAGCGATAGCTAACATAAAGAAAACCCCTAACCTGCAACACAGCGTGGTCATGGCGAGCGGAGGAACAGAGGAGCTTGAACGCCCCACGTCATTTAAATCCCCTGTTTGGGAGCATTTTGGCTTCCCTGTCAAATTTAATGAAGAAGGAAAGAGGTTGGTGGATAAAACCGTGACGGTGTGTAGGCACTGTGGTACAAGAAAGCCACACAACAGTGGAAACACATCGAGCATGGCCACGTATTCGCAGCGATATCACCCCGGTGTTTCACTGACAGGAGTGAAACCGAAAGCGACTCAACAACTGGTCATCACCGCGTTAAGAAGCCCCCTTCCTTCACAATCCGACCGGGCTAAAGCGATCACAAACGCTGGAGACTGGTAAGTCTGACAAGAAGCTATTAAAATTGTGACCCAGCATTCCGGTCTGCACTCACTGACTCCGGCACTGTGTAAAAAGTGTGTTGACAGGCTGTCAGTGTCAGTTAGCTTCAGTTGTCAGTGCAGTGCTTATCCCTCTCGACAAAATTATTTATGCCTCATCAACATCGTCCAGACTCGTGGCCTAGACCAAACACAGTGGCCCTCATTTATCAAGCCGTCGTAGAAAGCATCGTAGATATGAGCGGAGAACTCGTCGTACGCAGAGGCTCAAGTGAGATTTACAGAACATGCGTACCACACCAATCCCATCGTAAGACCGAGCGGCTGTTGATAAATCCGGTGGCTGAAATCCATCGTAATGATCCTAACCACGCCTTCTACAAAAGGGGGTTGAGAGGCCGCACCTAAAGAATTTGCGACATGGAAAGACGAAAGGCGGCAAAGAAACGCTGTCAACAGCGTTGGTGATGTAAATCGCAGACCGGACGAGTTATGTATTTTCCCCTACTGTGATGGTCAATAAAATGTGATAAACTCCAGATTAAATTAAATCTAAAATTGAGCGATGTTTTACTTTTTCTCCAGTAAGATCAGGAAGAAGTGGTCCGATATGAAATTGGCCAAAAAAGAAGGTCGCAGCTCTCCGACGCAGCATGTCACAAATGGGGGGGGGGGGGGGATCCAGGTTTGGATTTGAGTGTCTTGGAGGAGAGGGTGGCTGGCGTGATCGGAGCTACGTCCTCAACAGGCGTGCCAGGGAAACTTGACACTGATGCGCCCATGCTAGAGCTCGAGAATGGTAAGAATGACTGCACACCCAAGACGTTTAAATAAAACAGTTGCTTTAATTTTCAACACAAATGAGGTTCCTAATCAAACTAATATTTTTCATTCACAGATGAATCCGAAGTGGCATCCGGGCAACCTGACCCGCGCAACGAATACGCGGCCCGTCAACATCCGAAGCCTCTGCCTCTGCCTCTGCCCCCCGGTCTGCAGCGTCACACCGGCCAGCCGTGTTAACCACAGAGGTCCTAGAAAGACAAACAGAGATCGTGAAGTGGATGATGGCTTTAACACCTACCATGCAATCTATCGACAGTACATTGAAAGACATAAATGAAACACTGAAGTCACAGAATAAATGCTGAAAGAAATCCTTGTTCTCCTTTTTTTTTTCCTTGAATAACAGAATGCTTACCGAAAGTCAGAATCGCTGAATAAGTTCCTCTCTCCTCCTGAGCGCTCTTGGCTGTGCTGGCTGGTGGTAGGGATCTCTGGGTGCGGGGTCCTCTGGATGTACATCTGGAAATGGCACTCCATTTTTTTGGGCAATGTTATGGAGATCCCCGCATGCAATAATAATATTGCATACCTTTTCGGGCGGATAGGGTTCCCCCCGCAGCCGAGAGACAGATCCAGCTTTAGGAGCCCTATACACCTCTCCACAGTGGCACGCGTGCGCGAATGCGCAGTGTTAAAGCGCCTCTCCTGTTCGGTGTGAGGGTGCGCGGTTGAATAATGAGCCATCACTCTTCCAATTACGGAGTTGTACTTGTTTAATTTATTTAATTTGCGTTTATGTTTATATTTATGTTGAAGTCAAATAAAACATGGGCCTTCTTTAAAGTGATAAGTCTGTAATTTCAACCAAGGGATTTGTTGCGACTCCTGAGCACGCACTAGTGACGCTGCTGTATTGCAGTCACCGCAAGTCAAAATGGAAAAGTGCGTACACGGCCTCAGACCTGTCGTGGCGATTTCATCTTTCCTGCGCTCACGATGGATTTGATAAATGCCAACCTTTGCGCAGAAAAGAACGTACACACGACCTACGCACGTTTTTCGTCTTACGCAAGTTTGATAAATGAGGGCCAGTGTATGCTCACCAATCGGCATTCTGAAGACGACCAAAATCACCATGATCACCATCATCGTCCCCACTGCTCTCGGACTCGGACTCCGACCCACTGTCACTGGCAATGGCTGGCTCAAACCTGTATGGTTCTAGCCCCAATCCCTCCTCGGTTTCTTCTTCAGGCTCTTCATTGTCATCAACAATATTCGGATCAAAATTTGCCGTGAAGAAGCTGTCCAGGTCTGGCAAACTGCTGGCTTCGCTACTAGAACTACTAGTATCAGACATGTTGATTGTTGGGGGTTGTTCCAGCAGCTGGCACTCGTGACGTCACGCACCTGTCGTCTGCTACTTCCGGTTTGCCAAATGGCGGGCTATTCGAGTCAAATGTGGTGATAGTTTATTGGGCCTAATCAGGACTATCCAGGGGCCTAAAATTATTTTAAAACTTGGCGGGCTATTCGACTCAAATGTGGTGATAGTTTATTGGGCCTAATCAGGACTATCCAGGGGCCTAAAATAATTTTAAAACCATAAAAAAATTCCATCGATCTGCTATTTCAGTTTTGTGCAAAAAATCACCTTTCTGTAGGCCTTTAACGAGTGCATCGAAGTCAGGTTGAATGTCTGAGGTGGAGATGCGAAGCACAGCTGACAGATGGTCGTCAGTGAGAGATGATCTATACCTGGACTTCGTAAACTTCATCATTGAAAATGTTTGTTCACATATGTAGGTAGAGCCAAAGAGAACCAACATCTTCTGAGCATGTCTCTTCATGTTTGGAAAGTTCTCCTCCTTGAGAGAAGAGTAGAAATCCAGTAGACATCCTGATTTAAAGTGCTCTGCCAGTACTGCATCAGACTGCAGGTCAATGAGTTCCAGCTGAACATCACTGGGTGCATTATTCACACTGCAGGTAAAGGGAGAGGAAATCATGTGTATTTCATCCTCTATTGTTCTGAGATCTTCAAATCTCCTTAAAAACTCACAATGCAATGCTCCTAACATGGATGAGTACCTGTGGAGGTGATCAGCTGATGGTGTGACTTCTTTCAGGGTTTGCATGTGAGTGAGATTGTTGCTCTCCACTTGGCTTAAAAGAAACAGCATCTTTCTCATGAAAGCCTTCACCAGGGTGTGCATTTCATGAACAAAAAGGCCCCTGCCTTGCAGTTTGGTGTTCAGTTCGTTCATCAGTGCAGTCACATCAACAGCAAATGCAAAATCTTGCCATACAGTCCTCATCTGAGAGCTCTGGGATGTCTTAGCCTTTCATCTGACAAAACTCTTGAATCTCTGTTTTCAGGTCCCAAACTCTTTTTAGCACTTTGCCCAGGCTGAGCCATCTGACAGCTGTGTGGTAGCCGATTAGCCTGGAAAACCAGCGCCAACTGCTGGACGGCAAAATGTTTTGCCTGCGGTTGGGTCTGGCCTCGATCCACTTGTCATTTTGAAAATACTGCCCTGAATCTGGCAGATGGCAACTAAACCAATCACAACGCAGAGATGTGTTTTGAATCAACGCGGGCGGGCCAGAGGGTTCTGAGGGAGTGACGACAGAGCAGTGCGACGTTTGGCAGTGGAAGCGAACATAGACAAGCGAAAGCACAACAAGAAAGATGGCGGCGGCAATGGAACAGTGCTCGTTTGATTCAGCCTTGGCACACAGCCATTATAACGAACAGCCTTGCCACTCTCTATTAAGCCCCATTGTACCGGCTTTTTGGCTGCAGTTCCACCAGAATTCCACTGGGAGCGTCGGTGGAGACCAGAATGAATGGGGCCCAATGGAGCTAGATGCTACAAATGGTCAGTTTCACCTAAGTCTCCTCAAGAGCGCTCAGATTTGAATGTAGTTTCTGAGAGCTCAACATGGGTTTCAAGTAAAAAATCAACTGAACGAGTACATATATCCCTTTGATTTCTTACTGGTTGGCTTCTTGTTGTCCACAACGCGCTAGCATTGTGCTAATGACAGCTGGTCGACCAGCTATGTATGACGTCATATACACTTCAAATCCTTTTTTTAAGCAAATGAGTGGCTCTAAAAATCTAAAACTCAGCCATGGGTATTTTCTAAACACCCTCTTTCGAAAACAACATTCGAATTACTAGAGAAAAAATTATATCTTGAGATAAGGGCATGAAAGGGCGTATAGCTCCATAGGACTCCATTCATTCTGGTCTCCAAAATTGGGCGCCCCACGTGGAAAGAGGGTGGAACTGCAACCAAAATCGCCTCGTTGGAAACCGGAAATGCACCGTGAGTGGCGTATCTGTCCTATTATAGAATCTGTGCTTGGCATCAGTTTTGGAAGAGTCCCCTCCCACCAAAGCTTTCTGTCGCGCTTACTACGTCACAGTCAGTTGCGCTGATTGGTCAGAGCGTTGGCCTATAGGCACAGACGCGGTTTGAAAGACAACGGGTTGTGCTCATCAACAATGTTCCGTTGTATCCATTGATCGGTGCCAGACTAAATTAGACATCCAATCCATTTAGGCTGGTTTATCAGGCTAGTAGCCGATGTCACTATGCTCAGACTCATGGTCCTCCAAAAGTGCGACAAACTGTCTGTGATTCAATGCCTGTGCCCTGATGAAGTTTACTATTTTAGTAACAACATCAATAACATGGTTCATTTTTAGCAGTGACTTGCACAACACATGTTGGTGTATAATACAATGCAAAAATACCTATTTCTGATCTGTGTCGATTTCAGTCACTTTATCTTGCATACGTTTTAAAAGTCCCACATTTTTCCCTGTAAGATTTGGACAACCGTCCGTTGTGACACCTGCCAGTCTGTCCCATTTCAGTCCCAGTGTGTCCATGCACGCATTTACCTCCGTGAAGACATCGCTCCCTAGAGTTGTCCCTTTCATCGACCGCATTGCTGCCAGCTCCTCCGTAATCTTGAAGTCCGGCGTTATCCCGCGGACAAATACAAGTAACTGGGCTGTGTCACGGACATCACAGCTTTCGTCCAAAGCCAAGGAGAAAAAGTCAAAACTTGCCACTTCACGTTGCCGCTGAAGCTCCAGATTACCCGATATGTCCTCGACCCTTCTCGTCATGGTTCGCCTGGAGAGCGGGACTTTCTCAAATGCTTCTTTTTGTTCAGGGCATATTAGTGCTGAAGAGTCCACCAAGCACTCTTTGATAAACTCCTCCTCCGAGAATGGCTTACTGTTTTTAGCGATTTTGTGGGATATCACAAAGCTTGTCTTGGTTGCTGCATCCCTGGATGTGTGAAGCTTGGTAAAAAAGCCTTGCTGCTTTTGCAGTTTAGCTAGCAAAGCTTCCGATGTCCGCGCCCTTTCAGCATCAGTCACGTTCTTGAATTTCTCCGCGTGTTTCGTCTCCTAATGCTGACTCAAATTGTAGTCCTTAAACACGGCGATCTGCTCCCCGCAAACTAAACACACGGCTTTACCTCTGACTTCAGTAAATAAATACTTAGCAGTCCAATTTTCGTTGAAAACCCTGCATTCGCCATCTACCTTTCTTTTTTTAGCATGAGCAGACATTTCTGAGGGCTAAAGTCGTCTTGTGACTTGCTAGTGACAACGATCCAATCATGTGCATGTCTCGATATACGTTTTACATCATCATGTACGTGAATAAAAAACAACTTCAAAATAAAAATAAAATGCAGCTTCAGTCCATGCATCAGGTAAAATAAGAAAATAGGTTTATTTTGTAATTTCCAATTAACCTTACACGGGCCGGTCAGAGTCAACCAAAGGGCCGTATGCGGCCCGGGGGCCGTACAATGCCCAGGTCTGCACTAGACCATCAGGGACCCGAAAGCAGTGCACACGGTACAGGTTGAAACACTGTGGTAAACTCTTCCTAACTGGCAAATTAATTGGCATTGTACTGAAGTTGTGAACATTTTAGCCTTAGATGAAAGCAATTCTGCGCATCTGGAGAATGAATCCAAGCAAGCACAAGTTTCACGCTTTAGACTTCTCTCTTATTTCAGGGAGAAATAGAAAGATTCCTGAGTAAGAGTGAGTGTGTCATAGCCCTGCAAGAAAAACAGTTGATAGATGACTAAATAAATAAAACATTCCTGACCTACACCACGACAGTGAAAACACCAAATCCTAGCCAGCAGACCACCAGGGAGCCTTTGATTTTTGTGAACTATGGATGTTGCCTCTTGTGCCTCGTTGTCCATTTAGCAGCGGGCTATGTGTAGTCAAACGGACCAGGTATGTACAGACACCCTTTTAAAGAATGATCTTAGGTGAGCAATATAATGGATCGGATCAGTGATGGAAAAGGGAAATCTGATTTGAAGGAATTGGACGAAAGCATTTAAAACTCCCAAATAGCTTTTTATGCCTGCTGAAATTGTTGGGGCATGTCACGGCAGTAGTCTTAAAGTGGAGGGCATACTACAGCCTCTTGCCAAGCAATTTACCTACGTAGCATTCTCGTTCCGTTGCGTCAGCTTCCTGAAATCTTTTTCAGTACTCGTGAAACAAGAGTTGTACACAGGGTAGTTTTTCCATTTACTGGCTTGTTTTATCTTGCAATGTCATTCCCCTACCTGTGTTATCTGTGGATATAAATGCAATGTCAGGAATATAGGGTAGTTACCCTCAATGTAAAGGGCTTACACAATCCAATCAAGTGAGGCAAGGTTATTGCAAAGATGAAGAGAGAGAAACTGCATGTAATATTCTGGCAGGAGACCCATCTCGACAGAATGAAAAGTTAAAAAAAATATGGTTTTAGAAATACATTCTACTCATGTTATAAGAAAGGGAGAAAAAGAGGGGTAGCAATAATGATTCGTAATAGAGTGAATTTCCAAGTGGTTTCTGAAATCTAGGGGTTCCTTAAACAGAAAGAGGTCACACTAGTTAATGTGTATGTACCACCTGGCAAGGATAATTCCTTTATTAGAGAAATTTTTGGTTTGATTGCTTCCGAAGCCACTGGGGTTTTAATATGTGGAGGAGACTGGAATATGCAGCTACAATGTAAGCTAGACTCCTCTAACACATTAAAGATATCTGCTCCCACACCAGAGTAACTGTGTCCTGCTGACAGATGTTGACAGAGCTCGGGATGATTGATGTATGGAGGGAGCTCCACCCAACAGAAAGACGGTATACATTTTATTCAGCAAGTCATAGAGTGCACTCAAGAATTGACTATTTCTTTACATATAACTCTGACAGACACAGACTTAAAGAGTGCAGTATAGGGATTCGAGATGTCATTCACCTAGCCTGATTAACATAGACTTTCAAATCTCTTCGAGATTCTGGTCTGACCAAGACCATAACGAATACGATTCGAAATGGCCTGGTCAACCCGCCTCCCTCGGGTTGCTACTGGTTGTGGCCAGAAAAGGCTGTGCCTAAGCTTAAGCCAATCACACCACTCTTTCCTCTGACGTATGATTTAGCTACCAGCGGGGCTAACTGGTAGATTAAACTCTTACCAAAGCCAGTAGGGAGCAAGGCGAAAACGTCTTTCCTGTCAAGAAATGATTCAAGGGCTGTTCTTTGCTCGATTTTTAACGAGAATCTCCCGTCGAACACTTTCATTACAGCATCTACAGCAGTGTCAAAAGCTTGACGCTGCTCCATGTTGATATTGAATGAAGCGCTTCCGTGTACAATCCATGGGTTGAGTGGCAGTTCAACCACGTCACTACCTTGAACACGCCTCTACCCTGGGCCGTTGGCGCTGCTCAAAGTTGATTGCTTCCCGACAAAGTGGATGGAGTTCCCATTTTTTCGGGAACTCGAATCCACCTGAATGAGCAGTTTGCCTGAGTAAGTGTAGCAGAGCCAAAGGTGTTGCGTCACTGCGAGGGCGGAGCCTGGGTATCATTCACCTGTTTATCTGACCCTACACATAGACAATAAAAAGAAAAACACGTCTTGGCGACTTAATACAAGTATCTTAAATGATAACCAGTGTTGGGGTAGTTACTCAAAAAGCCTCTGTGGGCTTCCTGCTGATGGAAGGACCAGCGGATGACAAAGAAACAACAACTCTGACACCAACGGAGGACAAAGTGGAACACCTGAGCTACCGCAGGTAACGTATTGTGCAAAACAGGTGAGTGCATGATTCCGTCTAACTAATGAATGAAATCTACAGAAATGAACGTGTGCTAGCTCACACATGTTGAGTACTTGTGCAGTTTTTCCTTCCTTTTCCTGCTGTGTTTTACCGAGGTGATCATGGATGAGATGAGACTCGAGCGCAGGTCCGAAAGAGAGAGACTGTGGACCCGACATTGCCGTTATGCACCCAGGGTTTCCGTGACGACGAGGAGCTCCCAGCCGGATGAGAGAAGCTGATGTTAAAAAAAAAAGAAATAAAGGAGGACTTGGGGTAGGTCCTTTTTAGTGTCACAGAACGTGATTAGTTAAAAGGCACATTAAATACTGCATTTAGATGATATTAGCTGATATTATAGAAAAAAGTAAGGAAACAAGCTGCTATTTTAAAAAGAAAAGATGACAAAATTGTCACAAAGTTATGCTTAAGCTTAAATCAGGACTTTCTTTCTGTCTTCCTTGTAGCACCTCACAGTGGACATGGACCATTCCCAGGAAGCTCCAGCAGCACAGCCGTCCCCTGAACACACTCCAGCACCAAATCTGCTCCCAGACACCGGACTGTTGATCGGCCCCAGCTGAAACGATGAAAAGCATCCCACACCGAGCCGTACAGATGAAGCCGTCTCCGTGTGTGAAGCTCCTCACAGACACAGAGAAGATCTGCTCACCTACACCTGCAGAAATAACACAGTCCAGACAAGACGCAGACAATTGGGACTGAAAGACAACCAGTGGGACAGTGTTGTTCTTTAAAGACATTATTTGTAAATTATGTATTTAAAAAAAATGGTTTGCATTTACATTTTACATGCTGCTTTGGTGCTGGAATCAATAAAAATGAACAGTTTTTACACTTACCCTCTCTTCTGTTAAATGAAACACCAAACAATAACTTTGCCTCAGAGAACGAGCATCTTCTGATGCAACACTCTTAAAAGCAGACCCTACAAAGCTTTCTGCAGTCTGTCAGACACATAAGGAATATTTTACTAATCCGAATTCTAAATGATCAGCTATAACATTTGATTTAGTCTTTCTTCTTTGACTAATAGCCTCATTCCACAGATATGACAGAACAAACATGGCAGGCAGTTTACAGTAGATATCATCCTGTTGGTAGAATGCCTTTAAAACTCAGAAGAAGCTTTTTTTCTACTCATTTCTACTAAAGTGCATCAAATTAAATTGTATTATCCATGAGTCTGTAATTTAACAGGTTTTTCTTCAGGTTTCCTTAACAATGACATGACATCACAGCTCTTTCAGCTGCCTCATGTGGAAATATTTCAGGTTTTTTTGCCAGAGGGCCGGCTCAGTCTAATGAATTTATCTGGAAACATGCATAGTACTGAGGAGGATGTTGTTTAAACTCCTTAAACCAGCCATATTCATTTCTGGATATTTGTTATAAAAATAATAATAATAAAAAACATTTAAAAAAGAAAGTAAATAAATGTAAAAGCTCTATTATAAAATGATGAAGCTCAAAGGGAAACATGAAACTGTACAAATGGAACACAGAGATTCTCCTGTATGGATGCTGCTCCATTCATCAAGTTTCCAAAAACTGAGCTGGGATTTTCTGCAGGAATGAAAACGATCCAAACACTTGTCAGTCTTTGCTGCTCGATGCCGCTGTTGTGTTTGATGACATCAAAATGTCGTTTACTTCAACAAGCTGAAAGTCTGATAAACGTGAGAGTCTCTCGCCGGGTGCTGTGGCGCGCGCCTGTAATCCAAGCTACCGGGAGGCTGAGGCTGGTGGATCGCTTCAGCTCAGGAGCTCTGAGCTGCAGTGGACTATGCCGATCGGGTGTCCGCACTAAGCTCGGTACCGATATGGTGCTCCTGGGGGAGCCCGGGACCACCAGGTCGTCTAAGGAGGGGAGAACCGGCCCAGGTCAGAAACGGAGCAGGTCAAAGCCCCCGTGCCGCTCAGTAGTGGGATCGCACCTGTGATTAGATGCTGCAGTGCAGCCTGAGTCATACAGCGGGACCCAGTCTTTTTACACTCTTTGTTCTCTCCAACAAAATACTGGGACAACACACACGCTCCAATATCACCTCTTTACACGTTACAGCAGTTTCTCTATCTTCTCTTTTCCATTGAAAAGCACAGCTGTTTCTTGGATCTACAGCGCCCCCACCTGGAGAAGACGAGCAACGACCATCAGCCACATCACTCACCGCTGCTTCACAGATACACTCTGCTCCATCACTCATTCAATCAAGCTGCTGCTGTCAACTCAAAGACTGTCTTTTATCCAAATAAGGTACCAACTCCCTGTCAAAAGATTACATTTGACCCCTAACCATGATCATTTCCTAACCCTTGCTAAGAAGTCTGGATTTTTAAAGTCCCAACCCTGCGTTATTGGCTAAACCTAAACAGGAAGTGACAAAGTAAAAGCTTAAGATCTGTCATATTTAGGAGCACTTTCACATGTGACTGTGTGGGTTTTTCCTTTGATCAGCTATCACAGTCTTGAAAAGCAGGTGTCCTGCCCAACAACGGGGTCAGCCCCACTTCCTCATAAGATGAGTTTTTTTTATCTTTCTTTGCTCAGAGGTGCTGTGATATTCAGGCTCAATAATTACGCTTAAACTATGATTCCGAGCTGCAGGACTTTCAGGTTAAGTTTGCAGTTCCGTGAGAGGATTCTTAGCTTTCTGGCCACAGCCCAGAGGAATTCCATGATCGCCATGGTTCCCTCCTCAGAAGCATCATCGCAGCATCATTTAAAAACAAACATAAACACCATCAGTCTACACAACTTTTTTTCTTCACATTTCACTCCACCAGTTGTGGAAGATTCTAACTTCTGCTGAGGACTTGTTGCATCCCAACATGAAGAAAACACTCTCAGAAACCCAGAAAAGTGGAACAACATACTTCCAACAGGAAAAATATCAGGTTTGAGAAATGTCAAAGTCTGCACTCTTTTCTAAAGTTTCCACTGAGAAGATTTTGAAAAAGTTCATAGTCACTCATATTCAAATGACCAAAAACCTCTGAAATAAACACTTCCCACCTTCAGCTTAAAGGCAAAGTATGCTGAAGTCAGGTTTAAACTCGTTTCAAAAGAAAAAACAGCATCCAAACATTAGCTCTTCTCAAATTGGACTAAGTGTAGAACAGGGTCTTTTTTTTTAATGAATCAATCTTTTTTATAGTTACACATAGAAATTGGTATGAAGAGTTGAACATTAAATCATATATATTCATTTATACAGCTGATAAAACTATTCACAGGACAGAAGTCCTCAGCTTCCTGCTGGGACACATAGTCACATGTAAAGGTAATGTGTAAATTGTGGAAAAACAATCACTGTAATGTTATCTTTTTCAATTTGGGATTAGAAAGGCATTCTTTCTTGTTTGAATTGAATTGAATCCTAACTCAAAGACTGTCCTTTATCCAAATAAGGTACCAACTCCCTGTCAAAAGATTACATTTGACCCCTAACCATGATCATTTCCTAAGCCTCGCTAAGAAGTCTGGATTTTTAAAGTCCCAACCCTGCGTTATTGGCTAAACCTAAACAGGAAGTGACAAAGTTCCATCCTAATGTGTTGTGTTTACATGTGAACAAGACCACAAGTAAAATGAACACTACTTTTATGTGTGTCTGTAAGTGATTATGGTACAGAGAGGCCAGTTATTTCAAAGTAAAAGCTTAAGATCTGTCATATTTAGGAGCACTTTCACATGTGACTGTGTGGGTTTTTCCTTTGATCAGCTATCACAGTCTTGAAAAGCAGGTGTCCTGCCCAACAATTGGGTCAGCCCCACTGTCTCATAAGATGAGTTTTTTTTTTATCTTTCTTTGCTCAGAGGTGCTGTGATATTCAGGCTCAATAATTACGCTTAAACTGTGATTCCGAGCTGCAGGACTTTCAGGTTAAGTTTGCAGTTCCGTGAGAGGATTCTTAGCTTTGTGGCCACAGCCCAGAGGAATTCAATGATCGCCATGGTTCCCTCCTCAGAAGCATCATCGCAGCATCATTTAAAAACAATCATAAACACCATCAGTCTACACAACTTTTTTTCTTCACATTTCACTCCACCAGTTGTGGAAGATTCTAACTTCTGCTGAGGACTTGTTGCATCCCAACATAAAGAAAACACTCTCAGAAACCCAGAAAAGTGGAACAACATACTTCCAACAGGAAAAATATCAGGTTTGAGAAATGTCAAAGTCTGCACTCTTTTCTAAAGTTTCCACTGAGAAGATTTTGAAAAAGTTCATAGTCACTCATATTCAAATGACCAAAAACCTCTGAAATAAACACTTCCCACCTTCAGCTTAAAGGCAAAGTATGCTGAAGTCAGGTTTAAACTCGTTTCAAAAGAAAAAACAGCATCCAAACATTAGCTCTTCTCAAATTGGACTAAGTGTAGAACAGGGTCTTTTTTTTTAATGAATCAATCTTTTTTATAGTTACACATAGAAATTGGTATGAAGAGTTGAACATTAAATCATATATATTCATTTATACAGCTGATAAAACTATTCACAGGACAGAAGTCCTCAGCTTCCTGCTGGGACACATAGTCACATGTAAAGGTAATGTGTAAATTGTGGAAAAACAATCACTGTAATGTTATCTTTTTCAATTTGGGATTAGAAAGGCATTCTTTCTTGTTTGAATTGAATTGAATCCTAACTCAAAGACTGTCCTTTATCCAAATAAGGTACCAACTCCCTGTCAAAAGATTACATTTGACCCCTAACCATGATCATTTCCTAAGCCTCGCTAAGAAGTCTGGATTTTTAAAGTCCCAACCCTGCCTTATTGGCTAAACCTAAACAGGAAGTGACAAAGTTCCATCCTAATGTGTTGTGTTTACATGTGAACAAGACCACAAGTAAAATGAACATTACTTTTATGTGCGTCTGTAAGTGATTATGGTACAGAGAGGCCAGTTATTTCAAAGTAAAAGCTTAAGATCTGTCATATTTAGGAGCACTTTCACATGTGACTGTGTGGGTTTTTTTTATCTTTCTTTGCTCAGAGGTGCTGTGATATTCAGGCTCAATAATTACGCTTAAACTATGATTCCGAGCTGCAGGACTTTCAGGTTAAGTTTGCAGTTCCGTGAGAGGATTCTTAGCTTTCTGGCCACAGCCCAGAGGAATTCCATGATCGCCATGGTTCCCTCCTCAGAAGCATCATCGCAGCATCATTTAAAAACAAACATAAACACCATCAGTCTACACAACTTTTTTTCTTCACATTTCACTCCACCAGTTGTGGAAGATTCTAACTTCTGCTGAGGACTTGTTGCATCCCAACATGAAGAAAACACTCTCAGAAACCCAGAAAAGTGGAACAACATACTTCCAACAGGAAAAATATCAGGTTTGAGAAATGTCAAAGTCTGCACTCTTTTCTAAAGTTTCCACTGAGAAGATTTTGAAAAAGTTCATAGTCACTCATATTCAAATGACCAAAAACCTCTGAAATAAACACTTCCCACCTTCAGCTTAAAGGCAAAGTATGCTGAAGTCAGGTTTAAACTCATTTCAAAAGAAAAAACAGCATCCAAACATTAGCTCTTCTCAAATTGGACTAAGTGTAGAACAGGGTCTTTTTTTTTAATGAATCAATCTTTTTTATAGTTACACATAGAAATTGGTATGAAGAGTTGAACATTAAATCATATATATTCATTTATACAGCTGATAAAACTATTCACAGGACAGAAGTCCTCAGCTTCCTGCTGGGACACATAGTCACATGTAAAGGTAATGTGTAAATTGTGGAAAAACAATCACTGTAATGTTATCTTTTTCAATTTGGGATTAGAAAGGCATTCTTTCTTGTTTGAATTGAATTGAATCCTAACTCAAAGACTGTCCTTTATCCAAATAAGGTACCAACTCCCTGTCAAAAGATTACATTTGACCCCTAACCATGATCATTTCCTAAGCCTCGCTAAGAAGTCTGGATTTTTAAAGTCCCAACCCTGCGTTATTGGCTAAACCTAAACAGGAAGTGACAAAGTTCCATCCTAATGTGTTGTGTTTACATGTGAACAAGACCACAAGTAAAATGAACACTACTTTTATGTGCGTCTGTAAGTGATTATGGTACAGAGAGGCCAGTTATTTCAAAGTAAAAGCTTAAGATCTGTCATATTTAGGAGCACTTTCACATGTGACTGTGTGGGTTTTTCCTTTGATCAGCTATCACAGTCTTGAAAAGCAGGTGTCCTGCCCAACAATTGGGTCAGCCCCACTGTCTCATAAGATGAGTTTTTTTTTTATCTTTCTTTGCTCAGAGGTGCTGTGATATTCAGGCTCAATAATTACTCTTAAACTATGATTCCGAGCTGCAGGACTTTCAGGTTAAGTTTGCAGTTCCGTGAGAGGATTCTTAGCTTTGTGGCCACAGCCCAGAGGAATTCCATGATCGCCATGGTTCCCTCCTCAGAAGCATCATCGCAGCATCATTTAAAAACAAACATAAACACCATCAGTCTACACAACTTTTTTTCTTCACTTTTCACTCCACCAGTTGTGGAAGATTCTAACTTCTGCTGAGGACTTGTTGCATCCCAACATGAAGAAAACACTCTCAGAAACCCAGAAAAGTGGAACAACATACTTCCAACAGGAAAAATATCAGGTTTGAGAAATGTCAAAGTCTGCACTCTTTTCTAAAGTTTCCACTGAGAAGATTTTGAAAAAGTTCATAGTCACTCATATTCAAATGACCAAAAACCTCTGAAATAAACACTTCCCACCTTCAGCTTAAAGGCAAAGTATGCTGAAGTCAGGTTTAAACTCGTTTCAAAAGAAAAAACAGCATCCAAACATTAGCTCTTCTCAAATTGGACTAAGTGTAGAACAGGGTCTTTTTTTTTAATGAATCAATCTTTTTTATAGTTACACATAGAAATTGGTATGAAGAGTTGAACATTAAATCATATATATTCATTTATACAGCTGATAAAACTATTCACAGGACAGAAGTCCTCAGCTTCCTGCTGGGACACATAGTCACATGTAAAGGTAATGTGTAAATTGTGGAAAAACAATCACTGTAATGTTATCTTTTTCAATTTGGGATTAGAAAGGCATTCTTTCTTGTTTGAATTGAATTGAATCCTAACTCAAAGACTGTCCTTTATCCAAATAAGGTACCAACTCCCTGTCAAAAGATTACATTTGACCCCTAACCATGATCATTTCCTAAGCCTCGCTAAGAAGTCTGGATTTTTAAAGTCCCAACCCTGCCTTATTGGCTAAACCTAAACAGGAAGTGACAAAGTTCCATCCTAATGTGTTGTGTTTACATGTGAACAAGACCACAAGTAAAATGAACATTACTTTTATGTGCGTCTGTAAGTGATTATGGTACAGAGAGGCCAGTTATTTCAAAGTAAAAGCTTAAGATCTGTCATATTTAGGAGCACTTTCACATGTGACTGTGTGGGTTTTTCCTTTGATCAGCTATCACAGTCTTGAAAAGCAGGTGTCCTGCCCAACTATTTGGGTCAGCCCCACTGTCTCATAAGATGAGTTTTTTTTTTATCTTTCTTTGCTCAGAGGTGCTGTGATATTCAGGCTTAATAATTACTCTTAAACTATGATTCCGAGCTGCAGGACTTTCAGGTTAAGTTTGCAGTTCCGTGAGAGGATTCTTAGCTTTGTGGCCACAGCCCAGAGGAATTCCATGATCGCCATGGTTCCCTCCTCAGAAGCATCATCGCAGCATCATTTAAAAACAAACATAAACACCATCAGTCTACACAACTTTTTTTCTTCACTTTTCACTCCACCAGTTGTGGAAGATTCTAACTTCTGCTGAGGACTTGTTGCATCCCAACATGAAGAAAACACTCTCAGAAACCCAGAAAAGTGGAACAACATACTTCCAACAGGAAAAATATCAGGTTTGAGAAATGTCAAAGTCTGCACTCTTTTCTAAAGTTTCCACTGAGAAGATTTTGAAAAAGTTCATAGTCACTCATATTCAAATGACCAAAAACTTCTGAAATAAACACTTCCCACCTTCAGCTTAAAGGCAAAGTATGCTGAAGTCAGGTTTAAACTCGTTTCAAAAGAAAAAACAGCATCCAAACATTAGCTCTTCTCAAATTGGACTAAGTGTGGAACAGGGTCTTTTTTTTTAATGAATCAATCTTTTTTATAGTTACACATAGAAATTGGTATGAAGAGTTGAACATTAAATCATATATATTTATTTATACAGCTGATAAAACTATTCACAGGACAGAAGTCCTCAGCTTCCTGCTGGGACACATAGTCACATGTAAAGGTAATGTGTAAATTGTGGAAAAACAATCACTGTAATGTTATCTTTTTCAATTTGGGATTAGAAAGGCATTCTTTCTTGTTTGAATTGAATTGAATCCTAACTCAAAGACTGTCCTTTATCCAAATAAGGTACCAACTCCCTGTCAAAAGATTACATTTGACCCCTAACCATGATCATTTCCTAAGCCTCGCTAAGAAGTCTGGATTTTTAAAGTCCCAACCCTGCGTTATTGGCTAAACCTAAACAGGAAGTGACAAAGTTCCATCCTAATGTGTTGTGTTTACATGTGAACAAGACCACAAGTAAAATGAACACTACTTTTATGTGTGTCTGTAAGTGATTATGGTACAGAGAGGCCAGTTATTTCAAAGTAAAAGCTTAAGATCTGTCATATTTAGGAGCACTTTCACATGTGACTGTGTGGGTTTTTCCTTTGATCAGCTATCACAGTCTTGAAAAGCAGGTGTCCTGCCCAACAATTGGGTCAGCCCCACTGTCTCATAAGATGAGTTTTTTTTTTATCTTTCTTTGCTCAGAGGTGCTGTGATATTCAGGCTCAATAATTACTCTTAAACTGTGATTCCGAGCTGCAGGACTTTCAGGTTAAGTTTGCAGTTCCGTGAGAGGATTCTTAGCTTTGTGGCCACAGCCCAGAGGAATTCAATGATCGCCATGGTTCCCTCCTCAGAAGCATCATCGCAGCATCATTTAAAAACAATCATAAACACCATCAGTCTACACAACTTTTTTTCTTCACATTTCACTCCACCAGTTGTGGAAGATTCTAACTTCTGCTGAGGACTTGTTGCATCCCAACATAAAGAAAACACTCTCAGAAACCCAGAAAAGTGGAACAACATACTTCCAACAGGAAAAATATCAGGTTTGAGAAATGTCAAAGTCTGCACTCTTTTCTAAAGTTTCCACTGAGAAGATTTTGAAAAAGTTCATAGTCACTCATATTCAAATGACCAAAAACCTCTGAAATAAACACTTCCCACCTTCAGCTTAAAGGCAAAGTATGCTGAAGTCAGGTTTAAACTCGTTTCAAAAGAAAAAACAGCATCCAAACATTAGCTCTTCTCAAATTGGACTAAGTGTAGAACAGGGTCTTTTTTTTTAATGAATCAATCTTTTTTATAGTTACACATAGAAATTGGTATGAAGAGTTGAACATTAAATCATATATATTCATTTATACAGCTGATAAAACTATTCACAGGACAGAAGTCCTCAGCTTCCTGCTGGGACACATAGTCACATGTAAAGGTAATGTGTAAATTGTGGAAAAACAATCACTGTAATGTTATCTTTTTCAATTTGGGATTAGAAAGGCATTCTTTCTTGTCTGAATTGAATTGAATCGTAACTCAAAGACTGTCCTTTATCCAAATAAGGTACCAACTCCCTGTCAAAAGATTACATTTGACCCCTAACCATGATCATTTCCTAAGCCTCGCTAAGAAGTCTGGATTTTTAAAGTCCCAACCCTGCATTATTGGCTAAACCTAAACAGGAAGTGACAAAGTTCCATCCTAATGTGTTGTGTTTACATGTGAACAAGACCACAAGTAAAATGGACACTACTTTTATGTGCGTCTGTAAGTGATTATGGTACAGAGAGGCCAGTTATTTCAAAGTAAAAGCTTAAGATCTTTCATATTTAGGAGCACTTTCACATGTGACTGTGTGGGTTTTTCCTTTGATCAGCTATCACAGTCTTGAAAAGCAGGTGTCCTGCCCAACAATTGGGTCAGCCCCACTGTCTCATAAGATGAGTTTTGTTTTTATCTTTCTTTGCTCAGAGGTGCTGTGATATTCAGGCTCAATAATTACTCTTAAACTATGATTCCGAGCTGCAGGACTTTCAGGTTAAGTTTGCAGTTCCGTGAGAGGATTCTTAGCTTTCTGGCCACAGCCCAGAGGAATTCCATGATCGCCATGGTTCCCTCCTCAGAAGCATCATCGCAGCATCATTTAAAAACAAACATAAACACCATCAGTGTACACAACTTTTTTTCTTCACTTTTCACTCCACCAGTTGTGGAAGATTCTAACTTCTGCTGAGGACTTGTTGCATCCCAACATGAAGAAAACACTCTCAGAAACCCAGAAAAGTGGAACAACATACTTCCAACAGGAAAAATATCAGGTTTGAGAAATGTCAAAGTCTGCACTCTTTTCTTAAGTTTCCACTGAGAAGATTTTGAAAAAGTTCATAGTCACTCATATTCAAATGACCAAAAACCTCTGAAATAAACACTTCCCACCTTCAGCTTAAAGGCAAAGTATGCTGAAGTCAGGTTTAAACTCGTTTCAAAAGAAAAATCAGCATCCAAACATTAGCTCTTCTCAAATTGGACTAAGTGTAGAACAGGGTCTTTTTTTTTAATGAATCAATCTTTTTTATAGTTACACATAGAAATTGGTATGAAGAGTTGAACATTAAATCATATATATTCATTTATACAGCTGATAAAACTATTCACAGGACAGAAGTCCTCAGCTTCCTGCTGGGACACATAGTCACATGTAAAGGTAATGTGTAAATTGTGGAAAAACAATCACTGTAATGTTATCTTTTTCAATTTGGGATTAGAAAGGCATTCTTTCTTGTTTGAATTGAATTGAATCCTAACTCAAAGACTGTCCTTTATCCAAATAAGGTACCAACTCCCTGTCAAAAGATTACATTTGACCCCTAACCATGATCATTTCCTAAGCCTCGCTAAGAAGTCTGGATTTTTAAAGTCCCAACCCTGCCTTATTGGCTAAACCTAAACAGGAAGTGACAAAGTTCCATCCTAATGTGTTGTGTTTACATGTGAACAAGACCACAAGTAAAATGAACACTACTTTTATGTGCGTCTGTAAGTGATTATGGTACAGAGAGGCCAGTTATTTCAAAGTAAAAGCTTAAGATCTGTCATATTTAGGAGCACTTTCACGTGTGACTGTGTGGGTTTTTCCTTTGATCAGCTATCACAGTCTTGAAAAGCAGGTGTCCTGCCCAACTATTTGGGTCAGCCCCACTGTCTCATAAGATGAGTTTTTTTTTTATCTTTCTTTGCTCAGAGGTGCTGTGATATTCAGGCTCAATAATTACTCTTAAACTATGATTCCGAGCTGCAGGACTTTCAGGTTAAGTTTGCAGTTCCGTGAGAGGATTCTTAGCTTTCTGGCCACAGCCCAGAGGAATTCCATGATCGCCATGGTTCCCTCCTCAGAAGCATCATCGCAGCATCATTTAAAAACAAACATAAACACCATCAGTCTACACAACTTTTTTTCTTCACTTTTCACTCCACCAGTTGTGGAAGATTCTAACTTCTGCTGAGGACTTGTTGCATCCCAACATGAAGAAAACACTCTCAGAAACCCAGAAAAGTGGAACAACATACTTCCAACAGGAAAAATATCAGGTTTGAGAAATGTCAAAGTCTGCACTCTTTTCTAAAGTTTCCACTGAGAAGATTTTGAAAAAGTTCATAGTCACTCATATTCAAATGACCAAAAACCTCTGAAATAAACACTTCCCACCTTCAGCTTAAAGGCAAAGTATGCTGAAGTCAGGTTTAAACTCGTTTCAAAAGAAAAAACAGCATCCAAACATTAGCTCTTCTCAAATTGGACTAAGTGTAGAACAGGGTCTTTTTTTTTAATGAATCAATCTTTTTTATAGTTACACATAGAAATTGGTATGAAGAGTTGAACATTAAATCATATATATTCATTTATACAGCTGATAAAACTATTCACAGGACAGAAGTCCTCAGCTTCCTGCTGGGACACATAGTCACATGTAAAGGTAATGTGTAAATTGTGGAAAAACAATCACTGTAATGTTATCTTTTTCAATTTGGGATTAGAAAGGCATTCTTTCTTGTTTGAATTGAATTGAATCCTAACTCAAAGACTGTCCTTTATCCAAATAAGGTACCAACTCCCTGTCAAAAGATTACATTTGACCCCTAACCATGATCATTTCCTAAGCCTCGCTAAGAAGTCTGGATTTTTAAAGTCCCAACCCTGCCTTATTGGCTAAACCTAAACAGGAAGTGACAAAGTTCCATCCTAATGTGTTGTGTTTACATGTGAACAAGACCACAAGTAAAATGGACACTACTTTTATGTGCGTCTGTAAGTGATTATGGTACAGAGAGGCCAGTTATTTCAAAGTAAAAGCTTAAGATCTGTCATATTTAGGAGCACTTTCACGTGTGACTGTGTGGGTTTTTCCTTTGATCAGCTATCACAGTCTTGAAAAGCAGGTGTCCTGCCCAACAATTGGGTCAGCCCCACTGTCTCATAAGATGAGTTTTTTTTTTATCTTTCTTTGCTCAGAGGTGCTGTGATATTCAGGCTCAATAATTACTCTTAAACTATGATTCCGAGCTGCAGGACTTTCAGGTTAAGTTTGCAGTTCCGTGAGAGGATTCTTAGCTTTGTGGCCACAGCCCAGAGGAATCCAATGATCGCCATGGTTCCCTCCTCAGAAGCATCATCGCAGCATCATTTAAAAACAATCATAAACACCATCAGTCTACACAACTTTTTTTCTTCACATTTCACTCCACCAGTTGTGGAAGATTCTAACTTCTGCTGAGGACTTGTTGCATCCCAACATGAAGAAAACACTCTCAGAAACCCAGAAAAGTGGAACAACATACTTCCAACAGGAAAAATATCAGGTTTGAGAAATGTCAAAGTCTGCACTCTTTTCTAAAGTTTCCACTGAGAAGATTTTGAAAAAGTTCATAGTCACTCATATTCAAATGACCAAAAACCTCTGAAATAAACACTTCCCACCTTCAGCTTAAAGGCAAAGTATGCTGAAGTCAGGTTTAAACTCATTTCAAAAGAAAAATCAGCATCCAAACATTAGCTCTTCTCAAATTGGACTAAGTGTAGAACAGGGTCTTTTTTTTTAATGAATCAATCTTTTTTATAGTTACACATAGAAATTGGTATGAAGAGTTGAACATTAAATCATATATATTCATTTATACAGCTGATAAAACTATTCACAGGACAGAAGTCCTCAGCTTCCTGCTGGGACACATAGTCACATGTAAAGGTAATGTGTAAATTGTGGAAAAACAATCACTGTAATGTTATCTTTTTCAATTTGGGATTAGAAAGGCATTCTTTCTTGTTTGAATTGAATTGAATCCTAACTCAAAGACTGTCCTTTATCCAAATAAGGTACCAACTCCCTGTCAAAAGATTACATTTGACCCCTAACCATGATCATTTCCTAAGCCTCGCTAAGAAGTCTGGATTTTTAAAGTCCCAACCCTGCCTTATTGGCTAAACCTAAACAGGAAGTGACAAAGTTCCATCCTAATGTGTTGTGTTTACATGTGAACAAGACCACAAGTAAAATGAACACTACTTTTATGTGCGTCTGTAAGTGATTATGGTACAGAGAGGCCAGTTATTTCAAAGTAAAAGCTTAAGATCTGTCATATTTAGGAGCACTTTCACATGTGACTGTGTGGGTTTTTCCTTTGATCAGCTATCACAGTCTTGAAAAGCAGGTGTCCTGCCCAACAATTGGGTCAGCCCCACTGTCTCATAAGATGAGTTTTTTTTTTTTATCTTTCTTTGCTCAGAGGTGCTGTGATATTCAGGCTCAATAATTACTCTTAAACTATGATTCCGAGCTGAAGGACTTTCAGGTTAAGTTTGCAGTTCCGTGAGAGGATTCTTAGCTTTCTGGCCACAGCCCAGAGGAATCCCATGATCGCCATGGTTCCCTCCTCAGAAGCATCATCGCAGCATCATTTAAAAACAATCATAAACACCATCAGTCTACACAACTTTTTTTCTTCACATTTCACTCCACCAGTTGTGGAAGATTCTAACTTCTGCTGAGGACTTGTTGCATCCCAACATGAAGAAAACACTCTCAGAAACCCAGAAAAGTGGAACAACATACTTCCAACAGGAAAAATATCAGGTTTGAGAAATGTCAAAGTCTGCACTCTTTTCTAAAGTTTCCACTGAGAAGATTTTGAAAAAGTTCATAGTCACTCATATTCAAATGACCAAAAACCTCTGAAATAAACACTTCCCACCTTCAGCTTAAAGGCAAAGTATGCTGAAGTCAGGTTTAAACTCGTTTCAAAAGAAAAAACAGCATCCAAACATTAGCTCTTCTCAAATTGGACTAAGTGTAGAACAGGGTCTTTTTTTTTTAATGAATCAATCTTTTTTATAGTTACACATAGAAATTGGTATGAAGAGTTGAACATTAAATCATATATATTCATTTATACAGCTGATAAAACTATTCACAGGACAGAAGTCCTCAGCTTCCTGCTGGGACACATAGTCACATGTAAAGGTAATGTGTAAATTGTGGAAAAACAATCACTGTAATGTTATCTTTTTCAATTTGGGATTAGAAAGGCATTCTTTCTTGTTTGAATTGAATTGAATCCTAACTCAAAGACTGTCCTTTATCCAAATAAGGTACCAACTCCCTGTCAAAAGATTACATTTGACCCCTAACCATGATCATTTCCTAAGCCTCGCTAAGAAGTCTGGATTTTTAAAGTCCCAACCCTGCCTTATTGGCTAAACCTAAACAGGAAGTGACAAAGTTCCATCCTAATGTGTTGTGTTTACATGTGAACAAGACCACAAGTAAAATGAACACTACTTTTATGTGCGTCTGTAAGTGATTATGGTACAGAGAGGCCAGTTATTTCAAAGTAAAAGCTTAAGATCTGTCATATTTAGGAGCACTTTCACATGTGACTGTGTGGGTTTTTCCTTTGATCAGCTATCACAGTCTTGAAAAGCAGGTGTCCTGCCCAACAATTGGGTCAGCCCCACTGTCTCATAAGATGAGTTTTTTTTTTATCTTTCTTTGCTCAGAGGTGCTGTGATATTCAGGCTCAATAATTACTCTTAAACTATGATTCCGAGCTGCAGGACTTTCAGGTTAAGTTTGCAGTTCCGTGAGAGGATTCTTAGCTTTCTGGCCACAGCCCAGAGGAATTCCATGATCGCCATGGTTCCCTCCTCAGAAGCATCATCGCAGCATCATTTAAAAACAATCATAAACACCATCAGTCTACACAACTTTTTTTCTTCACATTTCACTCCACCAGTTGTGGAAGATTCTAACTTCTGCTGAGGACTTGTTGCATCCCAACATGAAGAAAACACTCTCAGAAACCCAGAAAAGTGGAACAACATACTTCCAACAGGAAAAATATCAGGTTTGAGAAATGTCAAAGTCTGCACTCTTTTCTAAAGTTTCCACTGAGAAGATTTTGAAAAAGTTCATAGTCACTCATATTCAAATGACCAAAAACCTCTGAAATAAACACTTCCCACCTTCAGCTTAAAGGCAAAGTATGCTGAAGTCAGGTTTAAACTCGTTTCAAAAGAAAAAACAGCATCCAAACATTAGCTCTTCTCAAATTGGACTAAGTGTAGAACAGGGTCTTTTTTTTTAATGAATCAATCTTTTTTATAGTTACACATAGAAATTGGTATCAAGAGTTGAACATTAAATCATATATATTCATTTATACAGCTGATAAAACTATTCACAGGACAGAAGTCCTCAGCTTCCTGCTGGGACACATAGTCACATGTAAAGGTAATGTGTAAATTGTGGAAAAACAATCACTGTAATGTTATCTTTTTCAATTTGGGATTAGAAAGGCATTCTTTCTTGTTTGAATTGAATTGAATCCTAACTCAAAGACTGTCCTTTATCCAAATAAGGTACCAACTCCCTGTCAAAAGATTACATTTGACCCCTAACCATGATCATTTCCTAAGCCTCGCTAAGAAGTCTGGATTTTTAAAGTCCCAACCCTGCGTTATTGGCTAAACCTAAACAGGAAGTGACAAAGTTCCATCCTAATGTGTTGTGTTTACATGTGAACAAGACCACAAGTAAAATGAACACTACTTTTATGTGCGTCTGTAAGTGATTATGGTACAGAGAGGCCAGTTATTTCAAAGTAAAAGCTTAAGATCTGTCATATTTAGGAGCACTTTCACATGTGACTGTGTGGGTTTTTCCTTTGATCAGCTATCACAGTCTTGAAAAGCAGGTGTCCTGCCCAACAATTGGGTCAGCCCCACTGTCTCATAAGATGAGTTTTTTTTTTATCTTTCTTTGCTCAGAGGTGCTGTGATATTCAGGCTCAATAATTACTCTTAAACTATGATTCCGAGCTGCAGGACTTTCAGGTTAAGTTTGCAGTTCCGTGAGAGGATTCTTAGCTTTCTGGCCACAGCCCAGAGGAATTCCATGATCGCCATGGTTCCCTCCTCAGAAGCATCATCGCAGCATCATTTAAAAACAAACATAAACACCATCAGTCTACACAACTTTTTTTCTTCACATTTCACTCCACCAGTTGTGGAAGATTCTAACTTCTGCTGAGGACTTGTTGCATCCCAACATGAAGAAAACACTCTCAGAAACCCAGAAAAGTGGAACAACATACTTCCAACAGGAAAAATATCAGGTTTGAGAAATGTCAAAGTCTGCACTCTTTTCTAAAGTTTCCACTGAGAAGATTTTTAAAAAGTTCATAGTCACTCATATTCAAATGACCAAAAACCTCTGAAATAAACACTTCCCACCTTCAGCTTAAAGGCAAAGTATGCTGAAGTCAGGTTTAAACTCATTTCAAAAGAAAAATCAGCATCCAAACATTAGCTCTTCTCAAATTGGACTAAGTGTAGAACAGGGTCATTTTTTTTATGAATCAATCTGTTTTATAGTTACACATAGAAATTGGTATGAAGAGTTGAACATTAAATCATATATATTCATTTATACAGCTGATAAAACTATTCACAGGACAGAAGTCCTCAGCTTCCTGCTGGGACACATAGTCACATGTAAAGGTAATATGTAAATTGTGGAAAAACAATCACTGTAATGTTATCTTTTTCAATTTGGGATTAGAAAGGCATTCTTTCTTGTTTGAATTGAATTGAATCCTAAATCGAAGACTGTCTTTTATCCAAATAAGGTACCAACTCCCTGTCAAAAGATTACATTTGACCCCTAACCATGATCATTTCCTAACCCTCGCTAAGAAGTCTGGATTTTTAAAGTCCCAACCCTGCGTTATTGGCTAAACCTAAACAGGAAGTGACAAAGTTCCATCCTAATGTGTTGTGTTTACATGTGAACGAGACCAAAAGTAAAATGAACACTACTTGTATGTGCGTCTGTAATTGATTATGGTACAGAGAGGCCAGTTATTTTGTTAAAATTGGCTTTGTTCTTAGACATTATGAATGAAATAGTCTCTGTACTTTTCCACAATGACCTAAAGTGATCCAGGAATGGGAAGACAAAACAATTGGGAAAGCAGGTGCAGATTCCTTCACACACACACATTGTTTGGCTGATCCAGAGAATATGACGAAGCATGTTGAACCTACTCATGTCCAATCATACTCGGTCGAGTGTGAGTCCAACCTATGAGGCTATAAATGCAAATGATACCCGGAAATCGAGGCTCAGTCTGACGGATTTCCTGCAGGAGCTCTGTTCCACTGAGCCCAGCGGTGATATGATTGACGTGTGACTACCAATAAACACTTTATTTAACTTGAGATTCCTCCGGCTTGTTCTTGAGCTTCCATTGAAAAATCGATCTAACATTTTATAATATAACTTTTACACTTTTAGATGAGTGAAACAGATGAGATTTCCTCAACTGTCTTTCATAAAGATTTGTTTTAACATTGTGTTGTTGTATTTGTTTACAGTGTTTGATCCACTCCTTCTCTTACATGAATAATATTCAGACAGAGTCAGATGATAACTTACAGTTTAGAGTTGATATGAACTATATGAGTGGAAATGAGTCAGTTTCTTCCTTTTTAAGTATCTTATACAGAAAAAAAGAGTTCCTCTTTGAGTTAAATTGATGCTAAAACAAATATGAAGCAACAAAACTGTGTTTGTTTCCCATTACAGGTATAAAGAAACCTTCAGTGATCCATCTTCATGTTTGTTCTTTAGTATTTTTCAGGAAGTGAACTATAGAACCCCCAGTTCTGTTCGTCAGAACAAAGACTCAGCCATGTAAATATTGGTAAATATCTTGAGACTCGGGCCCTTACAATCACTGACCAAGTTGGTAACCTCGGAGTGTTGATAGACTCAGATCTGACTTTCAGCAGCCACATCAAATCTGTCACCAATGCAGCTTTTTACCATCTCAGAAACATCAACAGAATTAAAGGTTTCCTCTCCCAAAAACACCAGGAGAAACTCATCCATGCATTCATCTCCAGTAGACTCCATTACTGTAACGCTCTTTTAACTGGACTTCCCAAAAAGAGCATTAAACATCTGCAGCTCATCCAGAACGCTGCTGCTGGAGTTTTAACCCGGACTAAGAGATCTGAACACATCACACCAGTTTTAAAATCTTTACACTGGCTTCCAGTCAGTCAGAGAATAGATTTTAAAAGTCTGCTGATGGTTTACAAATCCCAGAACGGTTTAGGCCCAAAATACATCTGTGATATGTTCAGAGAATATAAACCCAGCAGAGCTGTTAGATCCAAGGACTCAGGTCAGCTGGTCCAGTCCAGAGTCCAGACTAAACATGGAGAAGCAGCATTTAGCTGTTATGCTGCCAACAAGTGGAACAAACTGCCAGTGGAGATTAAACTTTCACCAAATGGAGACATTTTTAAATCCAGGTTAAAAACATTTCTGTTCTCATGTGTCTATGCATGAAATCTGCACGATATCTTTGAACTTATCTGGACTGTTGCTTGTTTTTAAATTAATTTAAATGATTTTATTTGTTTCTCTTTATATTCTTCTATGTATTTTTTAATGCTTCTTCCCTGCTGCAATGTTTTTATTTTATGTAAAGCACTTTGAATTGTTTTGTACATGAAATGTGCTATACAAATAAATTTGATTTGATTTGATCATTTCACTTTAACGTGTAATTCATTTCTCACCCTGAAACCCAGCAACACTAAAAATTTAGAATCCTGTCTCCATCTCAGATTATTTGACTCCATTAACTAAAATGTACAATTATAGGAAGGGATTTTGATAAATACCACATCTACCTGAGAGAGGAGAAACTGCTCATTTCTAACACCTAACTGTTGAGATAAAGAACGCACACTTTAAATTACACATCAGGTTGTTTTAAAAAGATCATGTTTAACATGTTAACTGAGCAGAAGTAGAAGCACTTGTGATAAAACCACATGTCACCTCTGCAGAAACAGTCAGAGACATTTTCAAATAAAAATCAGTGTAAGTGTGATGATGCCACACAACTGCACGATTGGAGCAAAGCGAATGTTGTAATTCACAGAATTAGTACGACCTCTGTCACAGCAGAAGACATGAAATAATACTCATGAGCACAGTAACACACACAGCATGTTTCACTTTACACTTCTGCTGTTTAACAGTAAGAATTCTTGCAGTTCATCTGCATCACTGTCTTATAGTCTGAGTGTTGCACACACTCGGAGATGTCAAGTGCTGATATTACAATCTAACAAACATCCAAGAACTGTAGAGAAGGTCACACGATAGACAGTCTAAAATGTTTGCATATTTATGTTGTGTGTGTCTCATTGTCACCCCAAAAGAATCTCTGTGGACGTATTCAATTAATCAAAGCAGTAAAAGTCTCCTCAAAGTGTGTGTGATGTGACAGCAGCAGCTTGATTGAATGAGTGATGGAGCAGAGTGTATCTGTGAAGCAGCGGTGAGTGATGTGGCTGATGGTCGTTGCTCGTCTTCTCCAGGTGGGGGCGCTGTAGGGCCAAGAAACAGCTGTGCTTTTCAATGGAAAAGAGAAGATAGAGAAACTGCTGTAACGTGTAAAGAGGTGATGTAAGAGCGTGTGTGTTGTCCCAGTATTTTGTTGGAGAGAACAAAGAGTGTAAAAAGACTGGGTCCCGCTGTATGACTCAGGCTGCACTGCAGCATCTAATCACAGGTGCGATCCCACTACTGAGCGGCACGGGGGCTTTGACCTGCTCCGTTTCCGACCTGGGCCGGTTCTCCCCTCCTTAGACGACCTGGTGGTCCCGGGCTCCCCCAGGAGCACCATATCGGTACCGAGCTTAGTGCGGACACCCGATCGGCATAGCCCACTGCAGCTCAGAGCTCCTGAGCTCAAGCGATCCACCAGCCTCAGCCTCCCAGTAGCTTGGATTACAGGCGCGCGCCACAGCACCCGGCGAGAGACTCTCACGTTTATCAGACTTTCAGCTTGTTGAAGTAAACGACATTTTGATGTCATCAAACACTACAGCGGCATCGAGCAGCAAAGACTGACAAGTGTTTGGATCGTTTTCATTCCTGCAGAAAATCCCAGCTCAGTTTTCTGAAACTTGATGAATGGAGCAGCATCCATACAGGAGAATCTCTGTGTTCCATTTGTACAGTTTCATGTTTCCCTTTCAGCTTCATCATTTTATAATAGAACTTTTAACACGATGAGTGAAACAGATGAGATTTCCTCAACTGTCTCTCTTGAAAATATGTTTTAACATTGTGTTGTTGTATTTGTTTACAGTGTTTGATCCACTCCTTCTCTTACATGAATAATATTCAGACAGAGTCAGACGATAACTTACAGTTTATAGTTTATATGAATTTGAGCGGAAATGTTTCAGTTTCTTCCTTTTTATGTATCTAATACAGAAAAAAAATCTTCTTTTTTCAGTTAAATTGCTGCTAAAACAAATATGAAGCAACAAAACTGTGTTTGTTTTCCATTACAGGTATAAAGAAACCTTCAGTGATCCATCTTCATGTTTGTTCTTTAGTATTTTTCAGGAAGTGAACTATAGAACTCCCAGTTCTGTTCGTCAGTACAAAGACTCAGCCCTCATTTCACTTTAACATGTAATTCATTTCTCACCCTGAAACCCAGCAACACTAACAATTTAGAATCCTGTCTCCATCTCAGATTATTTGACTCTGTTAACTAAAATGTACAATTATAGGAAGGGATTTTGATAAACACTCAGAACACGCCACGTCAGATTCAACAAACGCTCTTAACTGCTTAAAAAGTGTGTAAACGACCTGCGTAAATGATGAATCCCACTCGTGCGTATCTACTATCCACGTGCACGAGGATAGTAGATTTGCATACTCCACGCCCAAGATTATACCATAATAGGCTGCGCTTCCTCGCTCCCGTGCCAGGAAGTGTTGAGTGTTGAGTCATGAGAATGGCATCAAGGCACAAAAAGAACAACTTTAGGGGCTCTGAGATTGAAGTTCTGCTTTCAGAGATCCAAAAAGGAAAATCTGTCATTTTTAGCAGTGTCAGCAGTGGAATTACGGGACCTGCTAAAGCAAAGAAATGGGAAGCAATTAGGAGTGCTGTTATTTTCGTGTCACCTGTAGTTGTCACCGAAATAATAAAAAAAAGAAATGGTTTAATATGAAAATAGCTTTTAAAAAAAGACGTTGTCACAGCCACTGCTGGAACTCCAGGGCCAGCTTAAAGCAATACTATGTAACATTTCTACCTTAAAATAACATCTTGAAAAAAATTTTGCGGCTAGAATGAGTTTTAATATTACGATTGGCCTGTCTCCTATGCCCTTCGGGGGTCTGAGTTGGAAAAACTGCGCTATGTAACTTTGCTGGAGCGGCCCGGGAGCTGAGCGGAAGTTCTTCGACTTGCTTTCTGGCACACCTACCGCAAAAACAAATAGACCCCTCTCACGCTCCCAGGTACATTTGATTACTCTTACCTTCTCGGTCGACATAGCTTGCACCTTCTGACTCCTCGCCGGTTCGTAAACAAACGTGAAAAGTGAAAGTGAAAGGGTGTTGTATTTACGACAGTGTAACCGTACATTACCTCCAAGCCTGTAGGGGGAGCTCCAGAGTGGGCTTTTTGAGAAGTTACATTGTATAGCTTTAAGTGTTTCTTTTCTTTTCCTGGTTTTTCCTTCCACCAGCAGGAGGGGATGCCATGCTTCCATGACACACCAGTTTTCTATTGTTTGTTAATTATTCTTCCTTCTATAAATATTTGGTTTTTTCCCCTTTTCTTTGCCAGATTGTTTTTGCGTTAGCTGCGTTATCCTGGTCTTTCAGAGTTATCGTCTTGTTTCATGTTTTTGGAATTTTGGAATATTGGGTTACGTCATCCTAAAATAAATATACTTTGGAATACCATCTACTTCACCTGTCTCTGTGTATCCGCTCCGGGGTCCACACTTCTCATCAAAGCGTGACAGACGTCTCGCCATAGGCAGGCGCTCGATGACTGCAACTAAAGCCGTGCAATCAGTTGTTGCTTCATCAGGATTTTTAGTGTCTGTGTATACTCAGTTTTTAATATGTCTACTTCTGTTTAGATGTGATGTAGTAGTGGTTTTGTCTGGTCTCTTGTGTTTTATTGTAATGTAACTTTTTTAAGCCGCCTTCTTGGCCAGGACTCCCTGGCAGAAGAGTTATTGTAACTCAATGGGACCATTTCCTGGTTAAAGAAAGGTTAAATAAAAGAAATAAAATAAAAAATGATGGCTCTTTGATGGGGTGGTCCATGAGGGGGGTCTTCTGGCACCACACCTTCTGGTCTGCCTGGGCTGGTTCAGGTGGAGACCCTCGTTCATGGAAATATTTCGCAAATCTGGCATGGCTTCTCTGGGCTATAGAGCAGTTTGCCCCCCGCTGTATCGAGACGCACTCACCTGGCCTTCAGCTCAGTGCGCTGCACAACGGCACGGGTGCTTTGATGCGTATATGTGTCTCGTGCTCCAATTATGATTGGCAGTCCAGCCACGACATGAAAGTCTCATTTAATTTGCACTTGTTGGACAGCGGTGTATGGGAATTTGATGTACCGTGGGTGATAACCTGATGAGAGTTTTGATGACCAAGGGGAGTGCACAACTCACAGAGGACTGGGACACCCCGATCTATCTCCAATCTCGCTCTGAAAGGTTCCAGTGGCCAAAAATCCAAGGGTGGTGAGGACCTGGGCGTGTGGTAGAATTGGGTTAGATCAGCGTGTTTCTCTCTGGAGTTGTGGCTCTAGCAAGTTGCATATTTGCAGCAGCACAGTCCTTGGCAGTCTTAATCGCGATGTCAGCCATTCGTCTGTCTCCGCAGGATATCTACACGGTCTCTTCCAAGAGCCTGACGCACTAAGGCATCCAAAAGTAGCAAGTCAGCCGCTGGTTCGTGTTATATACAGAGTCCGATTAATTTAATTTAAGTCAAACAGAATAATGTCAGCATAATTATGGGGTATAATGTATATATTTTTTTATGTTTGCTTCAAAGTAATTAAATATACAATCCATTAGTCAAGCAAACTTGATTTGAATAACAGCGGATTATTTTACGAATCTCCTACGACAGGTTAGCCTGGCTGACACGTCCACAATCTCGATGAGATGGTGGTCTGGGAACTAGGTGTGCATTTTCTCGTATTTGAGGCGTGGTTTACGAATGCCTAGAGCCGTTTATTGGGCGCTACGAATGTCTATCAAATGACGTCAGGTTCTTCCCATGCTGCTTTGCGTGCAATTCATAGCCAATTGTATCACTTATACCACATGACGACAGAAATTCGACGAGGAAGAAGAAAAAAAAGTAAAGCAAAAATAAACTTGCGCTCTAAGCTACTTAAATTGACAACAAAGTAGGCCTATGTGCTATATTCTACATGAATTTTTATGTTGTAGAGTTGTGAATTTATTTTAATAATGGAGAAACTGAGCAGCCTTGCTTTGTTGTCTACAGCAGTAGATCAACCCTCATCTTACTTTGAAGCTCCCAGCTCCCAGAAGTGACGTCAACGAAGCTTTAGCAGCAGAGAAGCTATCAGGCTTGTGTTGATAATAATAAACTCCTGGACTATGTACAAACTTCCAAATGCATCGTTTTGTGAGTACAGACCATATTTGTACTACTGTAGAAGTTTGGTGTCATGGCATGTGATTTTAGTGTGGTAATTTTGGAGATACTGCCAGGGTCCGTCAGCGCTTGTACTAAGCTATTCGGGATAACTCAGTAACTCAGCTGATGTTCAGCCAATATCGGAAAAACTTCGGGTGGGCTACTTGGCTGGATGTCACGGTTCAAGTGACACTAGGGTGAATCTACTCCGAAACACTTTCTAAGGCTGCATCGAACGGTAACGTTGTGTCCGCTGTCATGTTGGATTAACACTCTACAAGCTTCGGTGTAGCGCATAGACGTCGTCATCGTCTTGCTGCGCCCCCCCCGCCCCCCCCCCCCCGTTCTGTGATTGGTTCCCAAACTCTGGCAAAAATAAGGGCGGTGGTTTCCAGGCTGACTTTGCAGTGAGAATGAAATCGAGCGCAAAGCAGCATGGGAATTCCCAGGCAAACGACAGGTCTGGATCACTCGTACCTGAAAGAAAACGTAAAATACGAAAAAATTGGTGAATGCGCAAATTCTCTTAAATCACTCGTACGCACGGTTTAAGAACAAATCTGTGCGTACGAACGGTTCTTGCATGAGGCCCAATGTGTGTGTGTGAATCTGCCCTTGCTTTCCCAGGCTTTCCCAATTGTTTTGTCTTCCCATTCCTGGATGGAAAAGTACTGAGACTTATTTCATTTATAATGTCTAAGAACAAAGCCAATTTTAACAATTCCTTTTGAAGTGATTTCTATCATTTCAACCAATTCAGTCAAATAACTGAGGTAGGAATGTAATCTTCTGTATTGTGTCACATCTGTTTTAGCAGCAGCAAGTTTTTTAGCAGTCCCCCCAAGCTGCAAGACGCCACTTACCTTTAAGATGTAGCACAATCAGATAGGAGATTTCTGCCATCTCCATTTTGAAGTGACTTCATGTGTCATTATGAAAGCTTATGTGTAAGCTGTTCTTCTTTGCAATTACAGCAGCAAGCAAGTCTTCATTGCACAAGCATGTGGAAATAGTAAAAATAATTCTAATGCTTTAGCTAAACTTTCTATATCAGGAGTATTAATCAATGTCTAAGGTCCCACTCTGATCAGCTGAGTCACACCAATGGCAATGGACATACTAAAAATGATTCATTAACAACATTTAAGAGGAATTCGCTAAATGATTTAAAAATGAAAACAGAAATACGAATTTAACCAGGGCATGATACCATGAGTATATGAACCTGTTGAGAAATTATGATTAACATTTCTTTTAAATGAACAAAAATGATACATATATTTTTTCTGATGACCATGTGACGAGTCGTGTGGTCTCTTCTGGTCCAATCCTGTCACTGCTTGGTGCTTGGTTCTCCTGTTGGCTGAACGTCCGTTCAGCATTCTGATCCGGAACTAATCTTGGAAGGAGAGGTTACCAGTACGTCCCTCCATAAAGGGTATTTACCACCCTTTTTCCTAACTAATCTTCTTTTGGGATCATTTTGTTGTGTGGTTTTTCCACCATCATCTTGGCATGATGGGCAAGGCCTCCCAGAACTCAAGCTTATGAGTCCTCCAGCTGTACGTTCTGTAGTGGTTCTGAATCTGTGGAATAATATTAGAAGGACAAGAAATCGGGCAGCGCAGTAGTGCAAAATGTCATTTGCACTGTATTTTTATACTTAGGGCATGTCTCTTTGAAAGGTTCAATCCTAATGCCCAATTCATCATTTATTTATTTATTTTTTCATATGGACCCCAAACCAAAACAAAAACAAAAGAAAAGAAAAATGAAATCAAAGAAATCATAAAATAAACATAAACCAAAACAAAACAACTGGCCAGTTGGGATAACCCTTGTTTTTAGGACAATACGAGAATTCTCACCAAGTTGCTGTCCAGCATTCATGAGAAATTCTGTATTATCAACTTATTCTGTTGTGGAAAAAATTCAAATCATTTAGAGAACTGTTAAAATTGGCTTTGTTCTTTGACATTATGAATGAAATAAGTCTCAGTACTTTTCCATTATGACCTAAAGTGATCAAGGAGTAGAAAGACAAAACAATTAGGAAAGCCTGGGAAAGCAAGGGCAGATTCACACACACACATTGGCCCTCATTTATCAAGCCGTCGTAGAAAGCATCGTAGATATGAGCGGAGAACTCGTCGTACGCAGAGGCTCAAGTGAGATTTACAGAACATGCGTACCACACCAATCCCATCGTAAGACCGAGCGGCTGTTGATAAATCCGGTGGCTGAAATCCATCGTAATGATCCTAACCACGCCTTCTACAAAAGTGGGTTGAGAGGCCGCACCTCTAGAGTTTGCGACATGGATTGACGAAAGGCGGCAAAGAAACGCTGTCAACAGCGTTGGCGATGTAAATCGCAGACCGGACGAGTTATGTATTTTCCCCTACTGTGATGGTCAATAAAATGTGATAAACTCCAGATTAAATAAAATCTAAAATTGAACGATGTTTTACTTTTTCTCCAGGTAGATCAGGAAGAAGTGGTCCGATATGAAATTGGCCAAAAAAGAAGGTCGCAGCTCTCCGACGCAGCATGTCACAAACGGGGGGGGGGGTGCAGGGAAACTTGACACTGATGCGCCCATGCTAGAGCTCGAGAATGGTAAGAATGACTGCACACCCAAGACGTTTAAATAAAACAGTTGCTTTAATTTTCAACACAAATGAGGTTCCTAATCAAACTAATATTTTTCATTCACAGATGAATCCGAAGTGGCATCCAGGCAACCTGACCCGCGCAACGAATACGCGGCCCGTCAACATCCGAAGCCTCTGCCTCTGCCTCTGCCCCCCGGTCTGCAGCGTCACACCGGCCAGCCGTGTTAACCACAGAGGTCCTAGAAAGACAAACAGAGATCGTGAAGTGGATGATGGCTTTAACACACACCATGCAATCTATCGACAGTACATTGAAAGACATAAATGAAACACTGAAGTCACAGAATAAATGCTGAAAGAAATCGTTGTTCTCCTTTCTTTTTTCCTTGAATAACAGAATGCTTACCGAAAGTCAGAATCGCTGAATAAGTTCCTCTCTCCTCCTGAGCGCTCTTGGCTGTGCAGGCTGGTGGTAGGGATCTCTGGGTACGGGGTCCTCTGGATGTACATCTGGAAATGGCACTCCATTTTTTTGGGCAATGTTATGGAGATCCCCGCATGCAATAATAATATTGCATACCTTTTCGGGCGGATAGGGTTCCCCCCGCAGCCGAGAGACAGATCCAGCTTTAGGAGCCCTATACACCTCTCCACAGTGGCACGCGTGCGCGAATGCGCAGTGTTAAAGCGCCTCTCTTGTTCGGTGTGAGGGTGCACGGTTGAATAATGAGCCATCACTCTTCCAATTACGGAGTTGTACTTGTTTAATTTATTTAATTTGCGTTTATGTTTATATTTATGTTGAAGTCAAATAAAACATGGGCCTTCTTTAAAGTGATGAGTCTGTAATTTTAACCAAGGGATTTGTTGCGACTCCTGAGCACGCACTAGTGACGCTGCTGTATTGCAGTCACCGCAAGTCAAAATGGAAAAGTGCGTACATGGTCTCAGACCTGTCGTGGCGATTTCATCTTTCCTGCGCTCACGATGGATTTGATAAATGCCAACCTTTGCGCAGAAAAGAACGTACACACGACCTACGCACGTTTTTCGTCTTACGCAAGTTTGATAAATGAGGGCCATTGTTTTGGGCTGATCCAGAAAATATGACGAAGCATGTTGAACCTACTCATGTCCAATCATACTCGGTCGAATGTGAGTCCAACCTATGAGACTATAAATAAACATGATACCCGGAAATCAGCGCGCAGTCTGACAGACTTCCTGCGGGGACTCTTTCCCACTGAGCCCAGCGCTGATATGCTTTGACGTGTGACTACAAATAAACACTTCATTTTCACTTGAATTACTTCGGTCCGTTCTTGAGCTTCCTACTAAAAGAACCGAATCTAACAGAACACATCAACACAGAGACACAACACAACACAACACAGAACAAAAGAAAGAAGAAAACAAAAGAAGACAAAAACACACACAGAATTTTTGGGAAAATTTGAGAAGTTTTAGTAAACCATGATTAATTGTTAATGAATTGTTCATTAATTGCCGAACTGCTCCACTGCAGTTTCTCCTCCTGTGTTGTTCTTTGCTGCAGGACAGAAATGTTTGTGGTTAGATCTCATTTTGGGAGCAGCACAGCATCAAGAAAGCAGCCATTTCTTCCCAATGACTAACTGATTAACCTGTTTAGGATAAATATTGTCTGTCCTCTCTTAATTAAGGTCAGAGCGTTAAAAATAAAATTTCAGCATAATCTGCTTAATTCTCACTTGTTAGTTAGTAATAATGTTGTTTAATTCTTACCAGTGTCTGTGTTTCGGGATGCTGAGCCGTCCACAGACAGTTCAGGATCAGCATTAAGTTTTTGTTTTTTTTCCGGTTCTAATTGAATTAGAAACCCCTCATGTGGTACCAACAGTATGACATCAGAGCTGTTTCTAACATCACATGATACCATAACATGTTTCCATACAGATATTAAAAACATAGGTTCATTTTATTTCTTTATTCATCCTAATTCATATCCTTTTTCTTTCAACCACATGTTATGACTGAGCACAGATTGAATTGAACCATACCATCTTGTTTCTCATTAAATTGCAATTGAAGTGGGTTGTTGCCATTTTCCAGAGATCCTTTACCCACCTGGGGGGTATTCCTAGAAGCTGGCTTAGCGGAAAGCCTGGCTTATTTCGCTACTTCTGGCTAAATTTAGCGAGACTTCCATTCCATAAAGGTGGCTTATTTGAACGCCCGCTGAGTAACCATGGTAATTTATGCTGCTGAACTAGCCTGGTCCCGGGCAGGCTAAATTTGATGCTTAGCTTAGCTGCAACTCAAAAAATGTCCGACCGACTGTGGTTATCATATCACCACTTTCACTGTCTCGAAAAATCAATCAGTCGGTGCCAGTGCAACTAAAAAAACGCAACTATACACACGTATTGAACATTAAATTAAATGACAGAGAACATGGTATTCATTAAAACTAATCAATACCTAACAAACATCCGATCTACACCCACGTAGGACCAGACTCAGAAAAATGGGGGACAGGTAATAATGTTAATGATACAAATTATTGAAAGCTCCTTTCAAAACAGTCAAGGACTGTACAAACAAGATATTAGATAAAACGCAGGAATTAAAAAATCTTACCATATCAAAAATACACAGAACGGAGCAATAAATGGAGGTAAGCAAAGTTAAACGGATGGGTTTTGAGTTAAGACTTGAACAGAGGGAGAGTGTCAGTATTGCGAATGTCGGAGGGCGAGATTTCTGTCCTTTCAGGCTGCTGCTCCACATTTACAGTAGCCGATAATGTAAAACAACCTACTGAATTAAGTATTTGCATTAAGTTCATCATCTCCCTCAGGCATCCCCAATGTTATCGGTGCACTACACTGTACCCATGTACGCATCCAAGGCAAGGCAATTTGTAGAGCATAATTTATACACAAGGCAATTCAAAGTGCTTTACAGCTACATAAAATCACAAGGCGGCAATAAAATCATTCCAAAAAACAAAAATATCATTAATTAATTCATTTAAAAGTGAAGAGTGCAGATGAAATACTTTCAGGTGTCATATGCACATCTAAATAGAACTTTCAGTCTGGATTTAAACATTGTCACATTGTCCAGGCCCCTGCTGGACCCGTGGAGGCTGACTATGTACACCGAACATTTTTCCATATGCTAAATGTACAGGTACACTTGGGGATAATTGTCCATAGACTCTGAACTGGATTTCTCATTTTGAAAAACACCACATCAACCCCTTTGAGTAATGCTGAGCAATGTTACATTTATGCCCTGTGAAACCTCATCATTGAGTCCTATCCTCCGAGCATACAGATGATCTGTGATGGAGGTCATTTCATTTCCAACATTGAGGCTAAATGGCCGGGATCAGTTCATGATTCTAGGATCTTCCGAGCATCCTGGCACAGAGGTTTGCACAAGGTGCAAGAATTTTACTTACCTGAAGGAGTGTACTTTTGAAGTAAGGTGTAGCATAGGCAGAATTTTGGTAATGTACTGAGAGGTCAGGTGTAGAGGTCATCTTAAGGAATTTAAAGTGCTCGTCATACTTTATTATAGATAGCCATATAAGGCACATATTGCATTAAATTGCCAAGTCTTAACACATGTATATCCATCCAACATTTCTCTTATTCTGCAGGAGAGTTCAATGGTGTCCTGCTTGGGGACAGAGGCTATGCATGCTGGCCGTACGTCCTCACACCATAGCCTGATCCAGGAACAAGGGCATGCACATGCACATGCTAAAACAAGGGCACGGATAGAACCTATGACCTTTGGCCAAATTAAATACAGGTCCATTGCTTAAAGTTCTCAGGCACCATGACTGACTTCTGACAGAGCCATCTTAAATTAATAGTATACTTCATATTTTATACATTTTGTCTTGTGGACAACTTTTCAGGATCAAGTCTTTTCTTCGTTGAGATCTAGTGCCTGAAAGGACTCGGTTTCTCCTGACACAGTGAGCGACCTATACAGGGACACACATTTCTTTTGATCCTTATTGTTGTGACCTTTGAGTTAGAACTTTTTTTCATCATTTAGCATTGACACAGTAGCAGTTTAAGTCAGAGCAAGTGTAAGAAGGCTAAATGGACAGATATGATTTATAACTTTCCACACGTTTAGGTCATGGCACCCCACTGGAATGATTTCTGGGCCCGCCGACAGTGTCGTCAAATATTCCTTTTAGTAGTCAGGATGGCCGAGCGGTCTAAGGCGCTGCGTTTAGGTCGCAGTCTCCCCTGGAGGCGTGGGTTCAAATCCCACTTCTGACATTGCAGAGTTCTCCTAGAGGACCATTTTCACTGGCAAGGCAGCTAATAAAACACCTAGTTCTCCCCGTCAGGGAATCGAACCCCCATCTTCCGCGTGACAGGCGGAGATACTATCCATTATACTAACGAGGAATTTCTGTGTGCCTGACACAGTCGTCAGATGAAAAGACAACTATCGCCAAGGAGTGAAATAAGATTTTCGTGTACCGTTTCAAGGTGCAGGAAAATTGCTATCACAGTCCCATCACTCAGAAGGAGAGTCTTCCATGAAGCTGCATGCCTCGTCAATATTCCCCTTCAACACGAAGACAACGCAGACCCACATATTCGCTGGAATGATGCCTGGGCCCGCCGACAGTGTCGTCAAATATTCCTTTTAGTAGTCAGGATGGCCGAGCAGTCTAAAGCGCTGCGTTAAGGTCGCAGTCTCCCCTGGAGGCGTGGGTTCAAATCCCACTTCTGACATTGCAGAGTTCTCCTAGAGGACCATTTTCACTGGCAAAGCAAATCAAGATTACTCCTTGCTTAGCAATACCATGTCGTATTGCTATTCTGCCACTGCATCATCTAGTTTAAAGATTATTGTGGCCGCTTAACCTCCGAAGAGTTCTTGCTTCCAAATGCTATGCCTACTATTTGTTTGCCTCAGGAGCCCTGTTAAACAACAGCCAAGACACTTGTTGCATGAGAATCTTCTGACCACAGCTCAACAAGCTGTGTTGTCACAACCTTCTACAGTGCTTTGGGTAGGACAGAATCATTAGCAAAAGGAACATTGTTGATTATAAGGTCTTGGTTTGCACTTAACACCATAGTAAACGGGAAAGGGCTTTTGACCGAAGAAACCTGGCATCATGTTGGGCTATTTGAAGGGGGCTATTGACATTTAGGCCGAAGATGGGTGAGAGTATCAAAGCAATCATCACTTGGTGGCAGGCAGCTGATAAAAGTCCTAGCTCTCCCCGTCGGGGAATCGAACCCCAATCTTCCGCGTGACAGGCGGAGATACTATCCATTATACTAACGAGGAATTTCTGTGACTGACACAGTCGTCAGATGAAAAGACAACTATCGCCAAGGAGTGAAATAAGATTTTCTTGTCCCGTTTCAAGGTGCAGGAAAATTGCTATCACAGTCCCATCACTCAGAAGGAGAGTCTTCCATGAAGCTGCATGCCTCGTCAATATTCCCCTTCAACACGAACACAACGCAGACCCAAATATTCGCTGAAATGATGCCTGGGCCCGCCGACAGTGTCGTCAAATATGCCTTTTAGTAGTCAGGATGGCTGAGCGGTCTAAGGTGCTGCGTTAAGGGCGCAGTCTCCCCTGGAGGCGTGGGTTCAAATCCCACTTCTGACATTGCAGAGTTCTCCTATAGGACCATTTTCACTGGCAAGGCAACTCAAGTTTACTCATTGCTTAGCAATACCATGTCTTATTGCTATTCTGCCACTGCATCATCTAGTTTAAAGATTATTGTGGCCGCTTTACCTCAGAAGAGTTCTTGCTTCCAAATGCTATGCCTACTATTTGTTTGCCTCAGGAGCCCTGTTAAACAACAGCCAAGACACTTGTTGCATGAGAATCTTCTGACCACAGCTCAACAAGCTGTGTTGTCACAACCTTCTACAGTGCTTTGGGCAGGACAGAATCATTAGCAAAAGGCACATTGTTGATTATAAGGTCTTGGTTTGCACTTAACACCATAGTAAACGGGAAAGGGCTTTTGACCGAAGCAACCTGGCCTCATGTTAGGCTATTTGAAGGGGGCTATTGACATTTAGGCCGAAGATGGGTGAGAGTATCAAAACAATCATCACTTGGTGGCAGGCAGCTGATAAAAGACCGAGCTCTCCCCGTCGGGGAATCGAACTCCAATCTTCCGCGTGACAGGCGGAGATACTGTCCATTATACTAACGAGGAATTTCTGTGTGACTGACACAGTGGTCAGATGAAAAGACAACTATCGCCAAGGAGTGAAATAAGATTTTCGTGTCCCGTTTCAAGGTGTAGGAAAATTGCTATCACAGTCCCATTACTCAGAAGGAGAGTCTTCCATGAAGCTGCATGCCTCGTCAATATTCCCCTTCAACACGAAGACAACGCAGACCCACATATTCGCTGGAATGATGCCTGGGCCCGCCGACAGTGTCGTCAAATATTCCTTTTAGTAGTCAGGATGGCCGAGCAGTCTAAAGCGCTGCGTTAAGGTTGCAGTCTCCCCTGGAGGCGTGGGTTCAAATCCCACTTCTGACATTGCAGAGTTCTCCTAGAGGACCATTTTCACTGGCAAGGCAACTCAAGATAACTCCTTGCTTAGCAATACCATGTCGTATTGCTATTCTGCCACTGCATCATCTAGTTTAAAGATTATTGTGGCCGCTTTACCTCCGAAGAGTTCTTGCTTCCAAATGCTATGCCTACTATTTGTTTGCCTCAGGAGCCCTGTTAAACAACAGCCAAGACACTTGTTGCATGAGAATCTTCTGACCACAGCTCAACAAGCTGTGTTGTCACAACCTTCTACAGTGCTTTGGGCAGGACAGAATCATTAGCAAAAGGAACATTGTTGATTATAAGGTCTTGGTTTGCACTTAACACCATAGTAAACGGGAAAGGGCTTTTGACCGAAGAAACCTGGCATCATGTTGGGCTATTTGAAGGGGGCTATTGACATTTAGGCCGAAGATGGGTGAGAGTATCAAAACAATCATCACTTGGTGGCAGGCAGCTGATAAAAGACCAAGCTCTCCCCGTCGGGGAATCGAGACCCGATCTTCGGCGTTACAGGCAGAGATACTGTCCATTATACTAACGAGGAATTTCTGTGTGACTGACACAGTCGTCAGATGAAAACACAACTATCGGCAAGGAGTGAAATAAGATTTTCTTGTCCCGTTTCAAGGTGCAGGAAAATTGCTATCACAGTCCCATCAATCAGAAGGAGAGTCTTCCATGAAGCTGCATGCCTAGTAAATATTCCCCTTCAACACGAACACAACGCAGACCCACATATTCGCTGGAATGATGCCTGGGCCCGCCGACAGTGTCGTCAAATATTCCTTTTAATAGTCAGGATGGCCGAGCGGTCTAAGGCGCTGCGTTCAGGTCGCAGTCTCCCCTGGAGGCGTGGGTTCAAATTCCACTTCTGACATTGCAGACAGGTGCCATGGGTTTTCCTGGCTGCCGCCATTGTAGTATGCTTGTTGAGTGGTGAAGGCTAGTGGTGCAACGGATCATCATTGATCCGTTCGGATCAATTATTTCAGTTCGGCACACACATGATCCTCGGATTGATTTATGAAAAAAAAAATGTGTGCTTGTTCAGTCCTCACACAGCCGTTACCATTCCGCTAGTTCCAGGGACAGAGCTACTTTCCATGCTCTGGGTAAAAGTCTGCCACAGTTCCCTCCTCAATAAGCAAACAGTCCTATGGCTCGTTTGTGATTTATTGTCCTCAGCGTACAACATGTAGAACAGTGGGCATGGAAAATAAAAGTAGGCTAGACTTCGGTGACTACTGTAACGATAACTGCTGCCTCTAGTGCTACGTCCTTTTTCCATATACTCGCGCTGCCACACAAACCTGTCGCCTAGGTTACCACACAGACATAACACGTAGCTGACATAGCGATAGCTAACATAAAGAAAACCCCTAACCTGCAACACAGCGTGGTCATGGCGAGCGGAGGAACAGAAGAGCTCCACGTCGTTTAAATCCCCTGTTTGGGAGCATTTTGGCTTCCCTGTCAAATTTAATGAAGAAGGAAAGAGGTTGGTAGATAAAACCGTGACGGTGTGTAGGCACTGTGGTACAAGAAAGCCACACAACAGTGGAAACATATCGAGCATGGCCACGTATTTGCAGCGATATCACCCCGGTGTTTCACTGACAGGAGTGAAACCGAAAGCGGCTCAACAACCGGTCATCACCGCGTTAAGCAGCCCCCTTCCTTCACAATCCGACCGGGCTACAGCGATCACAAACGCTAGAGACTGGTAAGTCTGACAAGAAGCTATTAAAATTGTGATCCAGCATTCCAGTCTGCACTCACTGACTCCGGCACTGTGTAAAAAGTGTGTTGACAGGCTGTCAGTGTCAGTTAGCTTCAGTTGTCAGTGCAGTGCTTATCCCTCTCGACAAAATTATTTATGCCTCATCAACATCGTCCAGACTCGTGGCCTAGACCAAACACAGTGTATGCTCACCAATCGGCATTCTGAAGACGACCAAAATCACCATGATCACCATCATCGTCCCCACTGCTCTCGGACTCGGACTCCGACCCACTGTCACTGGCAATGGCTGGCTCAAACCTGTATGGTTCTAGCCCCAATCCCTCCTCGGTTTCTTCTTCAGGCTCTTCATTGTCATCAACAATATTCGGATCGAAATTTGCCGTGAAGAAGCTGTCCATGTCTGGCAAACTGCTGGCTTCGCTACTAGAACTACTAGTATCAGACATGTTGATTGTTGGGGGTTGTTCCAGCAGCTGGCACTCGTGACGTCACGCACCTGTCGTCTGCTACTTCCGGTTTGCCAAATGGCGGGCTATTCGAGTCAAATGTGGTGATAGTTTATTGGGCCTAATCAGGACTATCCGGGGGCCTAAATTTATTTTAAAATCATAAAAAAATTCCATGGTATATAAGGAATCGATCTGCTATTTCAGTTTTGTGCAAAAAAAATCACCTTTCTGTAGGCCTTTAACGAGTGCATCGAAGTCAGGTTGAATGTCTGAGGTGGAGATGCGAAGCACAGCTGACAGATGGTCGTCAGTGAGAGATGATCTATACCTGGACTTCGTAAACTTCATCATTGAAAATGTTTGTTCACATATGTAGGTAGAGCCAAAGAGAACCAACATCTTCTGAGCATGTCTCTTCATGTTTGGAAAGTTCTCCTCCTTGAGAGAAGAGTAGAAATCCAGCAGACATCCTGATTTAAAGTGCTCTGCCAGTACTGCATCAGACTGCAGGTCAATGAGTTCCAGCTGAACATCACTGGGTGCATTATCCACACTGCAGGTAAAGGGAGAGGAAATCATGTGCATTTCATCCTCGATTGTTCTGAGATCTTCAAATCTCCTTAAAAACTCACAATGCAATGCTCCTAACATGGATGAGTACCTGTGGAGGTGATCAGCTGATGGTGTGACTTCTTTCAGGGTTTGCATGTGAGTGAGATTGTTGCTCTCCAGTTGGCTTGAAAGAAACAGCATCTTTCTCATGAAAGCCTTCACCAGGGTGTGCATTTCATGAACAAAAAGGCCCCTGCCTTGCAGTTTGGTGTTCAGTTCATTCATCAGTGCAGTCACATCAACAGCAAATGCAAAATCTGCCATACAGTCCTCATCTGAGAGCTCTGGGATGTCTTTGCCTTTCATCTGACAAAACTCTCGAATCTCTGTTTTCAGGTCCCAAACTCTTTTTAGCACTTTGCCCAGGCTGAGCCATCTGACAGCTGTGTGGTAGCCGATGTCACTATGCTCAGACTCATGGTCCTCCAAAAGTGCGACAAACTGTCTGTGATTCAATGCCCGTGCCCTGATGAAGTTTACTATTTTAGTAACAACATCAATAACATGGTTCATTTTTAGCAGTGACTTGCACAACACATGTTGGTGTATAATACAATGCAAAAATACCAATTTCTGATCTGTGTCGATTTCAGTCACTTTATCTTGCATACGTTTTAAAAGTCCCACATTTTTCCCTGTAAGATTTGGACAACCGTCCGTTGTGACACCTGCCAGTCTGTCCCATTTCAGTCCCAGTGTGTCCATGCACGCATTTACATCTGTGAAGACATCGCTCCCTAGAGTCGTCCCTTTCATTGACCGCATTGCTGCCAGCTCCTTCGTAATCTTGAAGTCCGGCGTGATCCCGCGGACAAATACAAGTAACTGGGCTGTGTCACGGACATCACAGCTTTCGTCCAAAGCCAAGGAGAAAAAGTCAAAAGTTGCCACTTCACGTTGCAGCTGAAGCTCCAGATTCCCCGATATGTCCTCGACCCTTCTCGTCATGGTTCGCCTGGAGAGCGGGACTTTCTCAAATGCTTCTTTTTGTTCAGGGCATATTAGTGCTGCAGAGTCCACCAAGCACTCTTTGATAAACTCCTCCTCCGAGAATGGCTTACTGTTTTTAGTGATTTTGTGGGATATCACAAAGCTGGTCTTGGTTGCTGCATGCCTGGATGTGTGAAGCTTGGTAAAAAAGCCTTGCTGCTTTTGCAGTTTAGCTAGCAAAGCTTCCGATGTCCGCGCCCTTTCAGCATCAGTCACGTTCTTGAATTTCTCCGGGTGTTTCGTCTCCTAATGCTGACTCAAATTGTAGTCCTTAAACACGGTGATCTGCTCCCCGCAAACTAAACACACGGCTTTACCTCTGACTTCAGTAAATAAATACTTAGCAGTCCAATTTTTGTTGAAAACCCTGCATTCGCCATCTACCTTTCTTTTTTTAGCATGAGCAGACATTTCTGAGGGCTAAAGTCGTCTTGTGACTTGCTAGTGACAACGATCCAATCATGTGCATGTCTCGATATACGTTTTACATCATCATGAACGTGAATAAAAAACAACTTCAAAATAAAAATAAAATGCAGCTTCAGTCCATGCATCAGGTAAAATAAGAAAATATGTTTATTTTGTAATTTCCAATTAACCTTACACGGGCCAGTCAGAGTCAACCAAAGGGCCGTATGCGGCCCGGGGGCCGTACAATGCCCAGGTCTGCACTAGACCATCAGGGACCCGAAAGCAGTGCACACGGTACAGGTTGCAACACTGTGGTAAACTCTTCCTAACTGGCAAATTAATTGGCATAGTGCATTGTACTGAAGTTGTGAACATTTTAGCCTTAGATGAAAGCAATTCTGCGCATCTGGAGAATGAATCCAAGCAAGCACAAGTTTCACACTTTAGACTTCTCTCTTATTTCAGGGAGAAATAGAAAGATTCCTGAGTAAGAGTGAGTGTGTCATAGCCCTGCAAGAAAAACAGTTGATAGATGACTAAATAAATAAAACATTCCTGACCTACACCACGACAGTGAAAACATCAAATCCTAGCCAGCAGACCACCAGGGAGCCTTTGATTTTTGTGAACTATGGATGTTGCCTCTTGTGCCTCGTTGTCCATTTAGCAGCGGGCTATGTGTAGTCAAACGGACGAGGTATGTACAGAAACCCTTTTAAAGAATGATCTTAGGTGAGCAATATAATGGATCGGATCAGTGATGGAAAAGGGAAATCTGATTTGAAGGAATTGGACGAAAGCATTTAAAACTCCCAAATAGCTTTTTATGCCTGCTGAAATTGTTGGGGCATGTCACGGCAGTAGTCTTAAAGTGGAAGGCAGACTACAGCCTCTTGCCAAGCAATTTACCTACGTAGCATTCTCGTTCCGTTGCGTCAGCTTCCTGAAATCTTTTTCAGTACTCTGTGAAACAAGAGTTGTACACAGGGTAGTTTTTCCATTTACTGGCTTGTTTTATCTTGCAATGTCATTCCCCTACCTGTTATCTGTGGATATAAATGCAATGTCAGGAATATAGAGTAGTTACCCTCAATGTAAAGGGCTTACACAATCCAATCAAGTGAGGCAAGGTTATTGCAAAGATGAAGAGAGAGAAACTGCATGTAATATTCTGGCAGGAGACCCATCTCGACAGAATGAAAAGTTAAAAAAAATATGGTTTTAGAAATACATTCTACTCATGTTATAAGAAAGGGAGAAAAAGAGGGGTAGCAATAATGATTCGTAATAGAGTGAATTTCCAAGTGTTTCTGAAATCTAGGGGTTCCTTAAACAGAAAGAGGTCACACTAGTTAATGTGTATGTACCACCTGGCAAGGATAATTCCTTTATTAGAGAAATTTTTGGTTTGATTGCTTCCGAAGCCACTGGGGTTTTAATATGTGGAGGAGACTGGAATATGCAGCTACAATGTAAGCTAGACTCCTCTAACACATTAAAGATATCTGCTCCCACACCAGAGTAACTGTGTCCTGCTGACACATGTTGACAGAGCTCGGGATGATTGATGTATGGAGGGAGCTCCACCCAACAGAAAGACGGTATACATTTTATTCAGCAAGTCATAGAGTGCACTCAAGAATTGACTATTTCTTTACATATAACTCTGACAGACACAGACTTAAAGAGTGCAGTATAGGGATTCGAGATGTCATTCACCTAGCCTGATTAACATAGACTTTCAAATCTCTTCGAGATTCTGGTCTGACCAAGACCATAACGAATACGATTCGAAATGGCCTGGTCAACCCGCCTCCCTCGGGTTGCTACTGGTTGTGGCCAGAAAAGGCTGTGCCTAAGCTTAAGCCAATCACACCACTCTTTCCTCTGACGTATGATTTAGCTACCAGCGGGGCTAACTGGTAGATTAAACTCTTACCAAAGCCAGTAGGGAGCAAGGCGAAAACGTCTTTCCTGTCAAGAAATGATTCAAGGGCTGTTCTTTGCTCGATTTTTAACGAGAATCTCCCGTCGAACACTTTCATTACAGCATCTACAGCAGTGTCAAAAGCTTGACGCTGCTCCATGTTGATATTGAATGAAGCGCTTCCGTGTACAATCCATGGGTTGAGTGGCAGTTCAACCACGTCACTACCTTGAACACGCCTCTACCCTGGGCCGTTGGCGCTGCTCAAAGTTGATTGCTTCCCGACAAAGTGGATGGAGTTCCCATTTTTTCGGGAACTCGAATCCACCTGAATGAGCAGTTTGCCCAAGTGTAGCAGAGCCGAAGGTGTTGCGTCACTGCGAGGGCGGAGCCTGGGTATCATTCACCTGTTTATCTGACCCTACACATAGACAATAAAAAGAAAAACACGTCTTGGCGACTTAATACAAGTATCTTAAATGATAACCAGTGTTGGGGTAGTTACTCAAAAAAGCCTCTGTGGGCTTCCTGCTGATGGAAGGACCAGCGGATGACAAAGAAACAACAACTCTGACACCAACGGAGGACAAAGTGGAACACCTGAGCGACCGCAGGTAACGTATTGTGCAAAACAGGTGAGTGCATGATTCCGTCTAACTAATGAATGAAATCTACAGAAATGAACGTGTGCTAGCTCACACATGTTGAGTACTTGTGCAGTTTTTCCTTCCTTTTCCTGCTGTGTTTTACCGAGGTGATCAGGGATGAGATGAGACTCGAGCGCAGGTCCGAAGGAGAAAGACTGTGGACCCGACATTGCCGCTATGCACCCAGGGTTTCCGTGACGACGAGGAGCTCTCAGTCGGATGAGAGAAGCTGATGTTAAAAAAAAAAGAAATAAAGGAGGACTTGGGGTAGGTCCTTTTTAGTGTCACAGAGCGTGATTAGTTAAAAGGCACATTATGTACTGCATTTAGATGATATTAGCTGATATTATAGAGAAAAGTAAGGAAACAAGCTGCTATTTTAAAAAGAAAAGATGACAAAATTGTCACAAAGTTATGCTTAAGCTTAAATCAGGACTTTCTTTCTGTCTTCCTTGTAGCAGTGGACATGGACCATTCCCAGGAAGCTCCAGCAGCACAGCCGTCCCCTGAACACACTCCAGCACCAAATCTGCTCCCAGACACCGGACTGTTGATCGGCCCCAGCTGAAACGATGAAAAGCATCCCACACCGAGCCGTACAGATGAAGCCGTCTCCGTGTGTGAAGCTCCTCACAGACACAGAGAAGATCTGCTCACCTACACCTGCAGAAATAACACAGTCCAGACAAGACGCAGACAATTGGGACTGAAAGACAACCAGTGGGACAGTGTTGTTCTTTAAAGACATTATTTGTAAATTATGTATTTAAAAAAAATGGTTTGCATTTACATTTTACATGCTGCTTTGGTGCTGGAATCAATAAAAATGAACAGTTTTTACACTTACTCTCTCTTCTGTTAAATGAAACACCAAACGATAACTTTGCCTCAGAGAACGAGCATCTTCTGATGCAACACTCTTAAAAGCAGACCCTACAAAGCTTTCTGCAGTCTGTCAGACACATAAGGAATATTTTACTAATCCGAATTCTAAATGATCAGCTATAACATTTGATTTAGTCTTTCTTCTTTGACTAATAGCCTCATTCCACAGATATGACAGAACAAACATGGCAGGCAGTTTACAGTAGATATCATCCTGTTGGTAGAATGCCTTTAAAACTCAGAAGAAGCTTTTTTTCTACTCATTTCTACTGAAGTGCATCAAATTAAATTGTATTATCCATGAGTCTGTAATTTAACAGGTTTTTCTTCAGGTTTCCTTAACAATGACATGACATCACAGCTCTTTCAGCTGCATCATGTGGAAATATTTCAGGTTTTTTTGCCAGAGGGCCGGCTCAGTCTAATGAATTTATCTGGAAACATGCATAGTACTGAGGAGGATGTTGTTTAAAACTCCTTAAACCAGCCATATTCATTTCTGGATATTTGTTATAAAAATAATAATAATAAAAAACATTTAAAAAAGAAAGTAAATAAATGTAAAAGCTCTATTATAAAATGATGAAGCTCAAAGGGAAACATGAAACTGTACAAATGGAACACAGAGATTCTCCTGTATGGATGCTGCTCCATTCATCAAGTTTCCAAAAACTGAGCTGGGATTTTCTGCAGGAATGAAAACGATCCAAACACTTGTCAGTCTTTGCTGCTCGATGCCGCTGTTGTGTTTGATGACATCAAAATGTCGTTTACTTCAACAAGCTGAAAGTCTGATAAACGTGAGAGTCTCTCGCCGGGTGCTGTGGCGCGCGCCTGTAATCCAAGCTACCGGGAGGCTGAGGCTGATGGATCGCTTGAGCTCAGGAGCTCAGAGCTGCAGTGGGCTATGCCGATCGGGTGTCCGCACTAAGCTCGGTACCGATATGGTGCTCCTGGGGGAGCCCGGGACCACCAGGTCGTCTAAGGAGGGGAGAACCGGCCCAGGTCGGAAACGGAGCAGGTCAAAGCCCCTGTGCCGCTCAGTAGTGGGATCGCACCTGTGATTAGACGCTGCAGTGCAGCCTGAGTCATACAGCGGGACCCAGTCTTTTTACACTCTTTGTTCTCTCCAACAAAATACTGGGACAACACACACGCTCCAACATCATCTCTTTACACGTTACAGCAGTTTCTCTATCTTCTCTTTTCCATTGAAAAGCACAGCTGTTTCTTGGATCTACAGCGCCCCCACCTGGAGAAGACGAGCAACGACCATCAGCCACATCACTCACCGCTGCTTCACAGATACACTCTGCTCCATCACTCATTCAATCAAGCTGCTGCTGTCAACTCAAAGACTGTCTTTTATCCAAATAAGGTACCAACTCCCTGTCAAAAGATTACATTTGACCCCTAACCATGATCATTTCCTAACCCTCGCTAAGAAGTCTGGATTTTTAAAGTCCCAACCCTGCGTTATTGGCTAAACCTAAACAGGAAGTGACAAAGTAAAAGCTTAAGATCTGTCATATTTAGGAGCACTTTCACATGTGACTGTGTGGGTTTTTCCTTTGATCAGCTATCACAGTCTTGAAAAGCAGGTGTCCTGCCCAACAATTGGGTCAGCCCCACTGTCTCATAAGATGAGTTTTTTTTTTATCTTTCTTTGCTCAGAGGTGCTGTGATATTCAGGCTCAATAATTACTCTTAAACTATGATTCCGAGCTGCAGGACTTTCAGGTTAAGTTTGCAGTTCCGTGAGAGGATTCTTAGCTTTCTGGCCACAGCCCAGAGGAATTCCATGATCGCCATGGTTCCCTCCTCAGAAGCATCATCGCAGCATCATTTAAAAACAAACATAAACACCATCAGTCTACACAACTTTTTTTCTTCACATTTCACTCCACCAGTTGTGGAAGATTCTAACTTCTGCTGAGGACTTGTTGCATCCCAACATGAAGAAAACACTCCCAGAAACCCATAAAAGTGGAACAACATACTTCCAACAGGAAAAATATCAGGTTTGAGAAATGTCAAAGTCTGCACTCTTTTCTAAAGTTTCCACTGAGAAGATTTTGAAAAAGTTCATAGTCACTCATATTCAAATGACCAAAAACCTCTGAAATAAACACTTCCCACCTTCAGCTTAAAGGCAAAGTATGCTGAAGTCAGGTTTAAAATCGTTTCAAAAGAAAAAACAGCATCCAAACATTAGCTCTTCTCAAATTGGACTAAGTGTAGAACAGGGTCTTTTTTTTTTATAAATCAATCTTTTTATAGTTACACATAGAAATTGGTATGAAGAGTTGAACATTAAATCATATATATTCATTTATACAGCTGATAAAACTATTCACAGGACAGAAGTCCTCAGCTTCCTGCTGGGACACATAGTCACATGTAAAGGTAATGTGTAAATTGTGGAAAAACAATCACTGTAATGTTATCTTTTTCAATTTGGGATCAGAAAGGCATTCTTTCTTGTTTGAATTGAATTGAATCCTAAATCAAAGACTGTCTTTTATCCAAATAAGGTACCAACTCTCTGTCAAAAGATTACATTTGACCCCTAACCATGATCATTTCCTAAGCCTCGCTAAGAAGTCTGGATTTTTAAAGTCCCAACCCTGCGTTATTGGCCAAACCTAAACAGGAAGTGACAAAGTTCCATCCTAATGTGTTGTGTTTACATGTGAAAAAGACCACAAGTCAAATGGACATTTCTTGGATGTGCTTCTGTAAGTGATTATGGTACAGAGAGGCCAGTTATTTCAAAGTAAAAGCTTAAGATCTGTCATATTTAGGAGCACTTTCACATGTGACTGTGTGGGTTTTTCCTTTGATCAGCTATCACAGTCTTGAAAAGCAGGTGTCCTGCCCAACAATTGGGTCAGCCCCACTTCCTCATAAGATGGCCACAGCCCAGAGAAATTCCATGATCGCCATGATTCCCTCTTTTCATGCAGTGGCACCCGTGCCGTTGTGCAGCGCACTGAGCTGAAGGCCAGGTGAGTGCGTCTCGATACAGCGAGGGGCAAACTGCTCTATAGCCCAGAGAAGGCATGCCTGACTTGCGAAATATTTCCATGAACGAGGGTCTCCACCTGAACCAGCCCAGGCAGACCAGAAGGTGTGGTGCCAGAAGACCCCCCTCATGGACCACCCCATCAAAGAGCAATCATTTTTTATTTCATTTCTTTTATTTAACCTTTCTTTAACCAGGAAATGGTCCCATTGAGTTACAATAACTCTTCTGCCAGGGAGTCCTGGCCAAGAAGGCGGCTTAAAAAAGTTACATTACAATAAAACACAAGAGACCAGACAAAACCACTACTACATCACATCTAAACAGAAGTAGACATATTAAAAACTGAGTATACACAGACACTAAAAATCATGACGAAGCAACAACTGATTGCACGGCTTTAGTTGCAGTCATCGAGCGCCTGCCCATGGCGAGACGTCTGTCACGATTTGATGAGAAGTGTGGACCCCGGAGCGGATACACAGAGACAGGTGAGGTAGATGGTATTCCAAAGTATATTTATTTTAGGATGACGTAATCCAATATTCCAAAATTCCAAAATTCCAAAAACATGAAACAAGACGATAACTCTGAAAGACCAGGATAACGCAGCTAATGCAAAAACAATCTGGCAAAGAAAAGGGGAAGCAACCAAATATTTATAGAAGGAAGAATAATTAACAAACAATAGAAAACTGGTGTGTCATGGCAGCATGGCATCCCCTCCTGCTGGTGGAAGGAAAAACCAGGAAAAGAAAAGAAACACTTAAGCTGGCCCTGGAGTTGCAGCAGTGGCTGTGACAACGTCTTTTTTTAAAAGCTATTTTCATATTAAACCATTTCTTTTTTTATTATTTCGGTGACAACTACAGGTGACACGAAATTAACAGCACTCCTAATTGCTTCCCATTTCTTCGCTTTAGCAGGTCCCGTAATTCCACTGCTGACACTGCTAAAAATGACAGATTTTCCTTTTTGGATCTCTGAAAGCAGAACTTCAGTCTCAGAGCCCCTAAAGTTGTTCTTTTTGCGCCTTGATGCCATTCTCATGACTCAACACTCAACACTTCCTGGCACAGGAGCGAGGAAGCGCAGCCTATTATGGTATAATCTTGGGCGTGGAGTATGCAAATCTACTATCCTCGTGCACGTAGATAGTAGATACGCACGAGGATAGTAGATACGCACGAGTGGGATTCATCATTTACGCAGGTCGTTTACACACTTTTTCCAAAGTTAAGAGCGTTTGTTGAATCTGACGTGGCGTGTTCTGAGTGTTTATCAAAATCCCTTCCTATAATTGTACATTTTAGTTAACAGAGTCAAATAATCTGAGATGGAGACAGGATTCTAAATTGTTAGTGTCGCTGGGTTTCAGAGTGAGAAATGAATTACATGTTAAAGTGAAATGAGGGCTGAGTCTTTGTACTGACGAACAGAACTGGGAGTTCTATAGTTCACTTCCTGAAAAATACTAAAGAACAAACATGAAGATGGATCACTGAAGGTTTCTTTATACCTGTAATGGAAAACAAACACAGTTTTGTTGCTTCATATTTGTTTTAGCAGCAATTTAACTCAAAGAGGAACTCTTTCTTTCTGTATAAGATACTTGAAAAGGAAGAAACTGAAACATTTCCACTCAAATTCATATAAACTATAAACTGTAAGTTATCGTCTGACTCTGTCTGAATATTATTCATGTAAGAGAAGGAGTGGATCAAACACTGTAAACAAATACAACAACACAATGTTAAAACATATTTTCAAGAGAAATCTCAGGAAATCTCATCTGTTTCACTCATCGTGTAAAAAGTTCTATTATAAAATGATGAAGCTGAAAGGGAAACATGAAACTGTACAAATGGAACACAGAGATTCTCCTGTATGGATGCTGCTCCATTCATCAAGTTTCCAAAAACTGAGCTGGGATTTTCTGCAGGAATGAAAACGATCCAAACACTTGTCAGTCTTTGCTGCTCGATGCCGCTGTAGTGTTTGATGACATCAAAATGTCGTTTACTTCAACAAGCTGAAAGTCTGATAAACGTGAGAGTCTCTCGCCGGGTGCTGTGGCGCGCGCCTGTAATCCAAGCTACCGGGAGGCTGAGGCTGGTGGATCGCTTGAGCTCAGGAGCTCTGAGCTGCAGTGGGCGATGCCGATCGGGTGTCCGCACTAAGCTCGGTACCGATATGGTGCTCCTGGGGGAGCCCGGGACCACCAGGTCGTCTAAGGAGGGGAGAACCGGCCCAGGTCGGAAACGGAGCAGGTCAAAGCCCCCGTGCCGCTCAGTAGTGGGATCGCACCTGTGATTAGACGCTGCAGTGCAGCCTGAGTCATACAGCGGGACCCAGTCTTTTTACACTCTTTGTTCTCTCCAACAAAATACTGGGACAACACACACGCTCCAACATCACCTCTTTACACGTTACAGCAGTTTCTCTATCTTCTCTTTTCCATTGAAAAGCACAGCTGTTTCTTGGACCTACAGCGCCCCCACCTGGAGAAGACGAGCAACGACCATCAGCCACATCACTCACCGCTGCTTCACAGATACACTCTGCTCCATCACTCATTCAATCAAGCTGCTGCTGTCACATCACACACACTTTGAGGAGACTTTTACTGCTTTGATAAATTGAATACGTCCACAGAGATTCTTTTGGGGTGACAATGAGACACACACAACATAAATATGCAAACATTTTAGACTGTCTATCGTGTGACCTTCTCTACAGTTCTTGGATGTTTGTTAGATTGTAATATCAGCACTTGACATCTCCGAGTGTGTGCAACACTCAGACTATAAGACAGTGATGCAGATGAACTGCAAGAATTCTTACTGTTAAACAGCAGAAGTGTAAAGTGAAACATGCTGTGTGTGTTACTGTGCTGATGAGTATTATTTCATGTCTTCTGCTGTGACAGAGGTCGTACTAATTCTGTGAATTACAACATTCGCTTTGCTCCAATCGTGCAGTTGTGTGGCATCATCACACTTACACAGATTTTTATTTGAAAATGTCTCTGACTGTCTCTGCAGAGGTGACATGTGGTTTTATCACAAGTGCTTCTACTTCTGCTCAGTTAACATGTTAAACATGATCTTTTTAAAACAACCTGATGTGTAATTTAAAGTGTGCGTTCTTTATCTCAACAGTTAGGTGTTAGAAATGAGCAGTTTCTCCTCTCTCAGGCAGATGTGGTATTTATCAAAATCCCTTCCTATAATTGTACATTTTAGTTAACAGAGTCAAATAATCTGAGATGGAGACAGGATTCTAAATTGTTAGTGTTGCTGGGTTTCAGGGTGAGAAATGAATTACACGTTAAAGTGAAATGATCAAATCAAATCAAATTTATTTGTATAACACATTTCATGTACAAAACAATTCAAAGTGCTTTACATAAAATAAAAACATTGCAGCAGGGAAGAAGCATTAAAAAATACATAAAAGAATATAAAGAGAAACAAATAAAATCATTTAAATGAATTTAAAAACAAGCAACAGTCCAGATAAGTTCAAAGATATCGTGCAGATTACATGCATAGACACATGAGAACAGAAATGTTTTTAACCTGGATTTAAAAATGTCTACATTTGGTGAAAGTTTAATCTCCACTGGCAGTGTGTTCCACTTGTTTGCAGCATAACAGCTAAATGCTGCTTCTCCATGTTTAGTCTGGACTCTGGACTGGACCAGCTGACCTGAGTCCTTGGATCTAACAGCTCTGCTGGGTTTATATTCTCTGAACATATCACAGATGTATTTTGAGCCTAAACCGTTCTGGGATTTGTAAACCATCAGCAGACTTTTAAAATCTATTCTGTGACTGACTGGAAGCCAGTGTAAAGATTTTAAAACTGCTGTGATGTGTTCAGATCTCTCAGTCCGGGTTAAAACTCCAGCAGCAGCGTTCTGGATGAGCTGCAGATGTTTAATGCTCTTTTTGGGAAGTCCAGTTAGAAGAGCGTTACAGTAATGGAGTCTACTGGAGATGAATGCATGGATGAGTTTCTCCTGGTGTTTTTGGGAGAGGAAACCTTTAATTCTGTTGATGTTTCTGAGATGGTAAAAAGCTGCCTTGGTGACAGCTTTGATGTGGCTGCTGAAAGTCAGATCTGAGTCTATAGTCAGGTTCACTGTGTACTTTTGTGGGAATTTTTTGGGGATTTGTTGACCTATATATTTTTGGAATCTGCAGACCTTGGGGATTCCAAAAACCAATGTTGCCACTTGAACAGACACCTGTATGGCAGCCATTTTGGAATTTCAAAATGTGCGCCATAAAATACAGAATTTCAGCTACCTTGGCCTCTAAACAACCTAAAAACTTAATTTAACATGCCAATCCTATGTTTTCTTGGTCAAGGAATCCAATGGTGACTTCAAAATTATGCTCAGAATCGTGCTGTGGTGCCCCCAAGGGGTGGGAAAGAAAATCGCTACCCTTCTTACTGCCCCCTCAAGTAACATACATCCCTGATTCTTGAGAGTTGGGACAAAGCATGTCCCACATAGAAAAGTGAAATTTATATCAAAATTCAAGCAGTTCATGAATCCCATTAAAATCAGGAAAAAACATGGTCTGTGATATCCCTGAGGACCTCTTTCCATTCCTCTGCCTGTGGTGAATGCAAGAACACCACGCGCTTGTAAGTCAACCATTTTTTGCTATTTTTGCTATTTTGATATAAAATACAATAGTGGATTTAATTATAGTATTTTATTCAGATTATTAAGACAGTTGCTAGTTAGTAGCCTAACTGCCAAAATTAGCTGGCTGGTTGCTGGAATGTTGGAACGATCAACAAATCCCCAAAAAATTCCCACAAAAGTACATTTTTGTACACAGTGAACCTGACTACTATTAAACTTTCCCCTTTGCATTAGGTCAGTTGGTTGAGTGAGCGTGTTATGTTGTTACAAGTTATTATTAGTAGAGTTTATTTTTTCACTTTGTTCTCCTTTAAGTAAGTAAGTAAACTTTATTTTATATAGCACCTTTCACAGATAAAGATCACAAAGTGCTTTACAATCAAATACATAAAAACAATTATAAGAAAACGCCACCAATAAAACAAATGAGTAATTATAAAGTCATAAAAGACGAAAGAGACCATACAAAGATATATATATATATATATGTATAAGTGGAGACATATATAAGGGTTCATTGTCACATGCTCTTGATTGTTTTAAATTCTTTATCAATTATTTTCAGGTAAATAAAAACCCATTTCTGAAAGTAACCTGTGCAATGCTCGTCTGTCACATCTTCAGATAAACGCCTGAAAACCTTAAAATGAGAAACAAGCACATCACACATTGAATTTCATCCGAGCTGCTTCCTGGGTAGGTGTTAACTGAGCTATGTTTTGACCAGTTATCCTTAAATAGTCTGAGGAATCAGATGAGATCTGATTGTTATCATCCTGAAGATACCATTTTCTTTTTTCCTTAACAGTGACAGTAAAATTAAGCAAGAACCAGTAAAGGGATAATCAGATTTTTTATTTTTTATTTCCAACTTCTGTCACAGCAATGCTGTGTGAACATGAAATGTTTACAATGTATGCATTAACAGCAACCTTTGGTGCACAAGGTTCTTCCTGTTAAATTATGATAACTAAAGAAATTGTTTTTTTTTTTTTTTTTTAATTGTTTTTTTTATTATTTGCCGATCGTTGAAGTGATCATTGTTGAAGTGGAAAGATAGTGAATTAGGGTGATGGAGGACAGGAAGAGGAGTGGGATGGAAAGATGGAGGAAAGAAAGAGAGGTGAAGGGGGTTGAAGAGAAGGAGGAAAGGAAGAGAGGTGGAGGGGGTTGAAGAGAAGGAGGAAAGGAAGAGAGGGGGAGACAGGAATGCGGAGATGGTGGAATGGGTGAGGTAGGTCGATGACAAGTAGAGGAGGAGTGGAGAGAATGTGATGTAGGTGTGTGACTCAGCAGGTAAGATGGGAGAGGTGAGGATCACAATAGATGGAGGCCAGGTCAGATAGAAGCATCTGTTTTTTCTGTTCCTCCGCATATTTTGTCATTTCCTCCTGAATTTCTTTCTTTTCCTTCTCCAAATCATTTTGAACTGCCTGCAGGCATTTGCTTCTCTCATCTAGATCTTTCTGTTGTTCTTCTCGTTGTTTCTGTATTTGAGCCAAGGCTCTCCTCTCCTTCTGCAGTTCTTTTTTTTCTATCTGCGTCCTTTTAATTTCTGCTTTGAGATTTATGTTGATATCTTTAATTTAAATGTGTCACTATTATGGTTGTAGCTGGTCAAGAAGCAGCTTCTTTGTGATCCTTTGTGCAGAGCCAGCTCAAGAATCCCCACCTTCTCTTCTTCTTTCCTTTCGCTGTCTTAACTTCATTGTCTTGCTGCTCTTCCCCTGCATCTGTCTTTTGTTTTTTACTCTTCTTTCTGTGCAACGTCCACCAGCGTCTCTCCTTGTTTTTCAACTCACTCTTGTCCGACACTCTTTGCTTTTCTGCCTCCAGTCGTTGATTATCCTGAGGTGGCGTGTTCTTTTCTTTGTCCTGCTGCAGTTGTTTTGTCTCTTCGGCAATTTTCATCTTTTCCTCCTGAATTTCTTTCTTTTCCTTCTCCAAATCATTTTGAACTGCCTGCAGGCATTTGCTTCTCTCATCTAGATCTTTCTGTTGTTCTTGTAGATTTGTATTTTTTTGGCCTAATTCTGTCCTCTCCTCTTGGAGTTCTTTCTTCTGCACCTCCAACTCTTTCTTTTCTGCTTCCAGTTTTAAGAATGCATCTTTTAATTGTTTAGCTTCGTCCTCTTGATGGCTTTGGGCTGTCCGCAGGAGTTTCATTTCCTCATTGAGGTCTTTCTGTTGTTCTTCTCGTTGTTTCTGTATTTGAGCCAAGGCTCTCCTCTCCTCCTGCAGTTCTTTTTTTTCTATCTGCGTCCTTTTAATTTCTTCTTTGAGATTTATGTTGTCCTCCAACAGTACCTTCAAATGTGTGTTCTCTTTATGTAATTGCGTCTTTTCACTTTCTAATTGTTCCCTCTCATTGTCCAGTATTTTTTTAGACTCTTCCATCTCGTTGTTTATGATTTTTTTTGCCAGTTCAATCTGTTTTTTTTCTTCCTCGACATATTTTGCCAGTTCCTCCTTTTTCTTGTTCAGTTTTGCAATCGCCTCCTCTGTTTTATTCCTCTCCTCACATGATTTTTCCTCCTCTTCTGGCTGTTTTTTAAAGAGCAAATTTATCTTTGCTCTTTCAAGTTGTTCCGTCTGCTCGGCTTCCATTTTCTTTTGCTGCAGTTTTTTGTTTTTTGCTTCCATTTGAGCTTTTAGCTTTTTTTCCTCCATCTGCAGTTTCCTATTGTCCTCGTTTTCTTTTTTAACGGACTCTTCAAATTTTTCCTTGGCCTCCTTGAAAGCTCTCTTTACTGCTTTTCTTTCCTCTTGCTGAGCGGACGTCTCACTCTCAATAGAGGTATTCTTGGTCTCACACTTTCTCGACTGGAGAAGGTTTTGCCTTTCTGCCACCAGCTGATCCACTCTCTGTCTAAAAGCCATCGTGGTGAGAAACAAAGACACTGTACAGAAGAAAATAATTATATTGATAATGATAACCACAATAATTATAATAATTATACTGGAAATTAACTTAATTCTTATGGTAGTATACTTGTGGGGAAGTCAAAATGATGTCATCTTGATGATGTCATAAGCACTTTGATGTACTATGATGTCATAGTACATCAAAGTGCCTAAGCCCCTCCTCCAAAGAGTTGCTATGGAAACAAGTTTCTACACAAAAGTGCTCTGGAGAATTCAGTTCAATTCAATGATAATTTTTTAATCCCCAAAGGGAAATGATATTGCTGCAGTATGAATTAATTACACTTAAAGAGATGCTATATAAAAATCAATAACAGCATTAAACATGGCAAACATGTTAAAAATGGAAGTGTAGGAGGGAGGAAGGAATGGTAGATATCTTCAGAGATGGCCATCAGTGGGATGGGCTGTTGTTTTTGAAGCTGATGAGTGCACATGCAGCACATTGGAAGGTGACACTGGTGAACTCTCTCAGTTGACCACATGGACAGGAACTCACAGCCAAAAGTTTAACATCTGGGGTAAAGAGACAGGTATCATTGGAAAACTCAGTAAGCTGCTCCAAAAAAAAAAAGGCTCAGTAGAAAATCCCAAGAAGATGCAAAAAAAAAAGACAGTATGTCCAGAACTACTGCATCAGGCTGCCTGCCTCTAAAGGCTCTAGCATGGTTGCCGCGTCTGCTCGCGCGAGCGGTGTTGATGACGTCACGAGTTCGTGCCCGCCATAGGACCCTATATAGTGGCGCAAGTCGTTGCGCGCCAGTAGTTGCAATTTTCTCCGTCACAGAGGTGGCGCTGCTACGTGAAGGTTACCTCTACTCTACAACCATGAAAGTGGAGAAGAAAACAATGCCGCTGTCAAGAGCAGGAATACTGTAATTAATGATACTGCTGCAGTATTCGGATAATTTTAATTTTTTAATTCAGTTAAAAGAGGTGAAGGTCTGAAGCCCCCGGCATCAACAGAGTCTCTGCCCTCTTCTTTGCCTTCACGTATCTGTCCCGTAGCTTCTTCCACACATTCTTACAGAACTCTCCCTCTTTCCCCAAAGTTCTGCCAATCTCTGTGCACGAGTTTCGGGAGTTTACGTGCTCCCTGTGCTGTTTCACTGCAGTTTCGTACAGCTGCCTGTACAAACGCACCTCCTCACTGAGCCTGGTCTCACATCGGTCCATCCGGTTCGTTGTGCTCGGCGCCGCCAAGTTACAAAAATTGACTGGTACACGACAACGCGCTGCGCCGTCTTTTCAAGGGAAGCGCCATGCCTGAAACGTCATTTTGACGTCACGGTCCGCCACCGCCGTGACAGACGCGGCAACCATGGTACCGCCTTAAGGCAGCGGCATTCTGGAACCTCTAGAATGGAGTTGTGTGGGGACATTTAACTTCTTATAAAAGGAACTGGCTATCAAAATTTGGATAGAACATTTTTGTTTCAGTCAACAAATCTAAAGTTTGTATTTTTTTTATTCCTCCCAGTGAATTTTCATATCATTTCTTGCTAGATTTAACAGCTTCAGGGATCCTTTTATGCTGGCTGCATGATGCTGAAGGTTTGTACTGCCACTTCACGGCAAGAAGGTTGGTGGTTCAAATCTGAGCTGGAGCCTTTCCATGTGGAGTTTGCGTGTTCCCCCTGCGCATGTGTGGCTGCTCCCTGGACACTCCAGCGTCTTCCTACAGTCCAAACACTTGCATGTGAGCTTAATTGGTGATTCTAAATTGACCCTATGAGTGAGTGTGTGTGCATGGTTGTCTCATTTATTTCTGTGTTGGTCCTGGGATAGACTGGCTACCTGTCCAGGGTGTCACCTGCATCACGCTCAATGGCAGCTGGGATTGACGCCATGGAAGCTGCACTCTTTCATTTCAATATCAGAGATATGAAAAAAGTGAAAATGGTTATTATAAAGGTAATGTCCACAAAAATGTACCAGTTTTCCAGAATAAAGTAGTTTGTAAAGTGGTGGAAAATGAAAAATAATGGATTTGTTATTTATTTGTTTATTCAATGATATTTGTTCTGTTATAATATCTATATGTTTATCCTAACTTTATTCATTATTTGCATCATGTTATTCATAGCCAGGCCAATTCATTTCACTGGCACAGGCATTTATTTAGTTACTTATCAATCTTTTTTTTGTTTGTTTGTTTTTTAACTAGAATGTATTCTCTAGAATAAATGTAACGTTCTCCAAAAAAAGAGCTCTAAAGTGACTGTGCTGAGAGAAACCAACGTGGCTTACAGTTATGTGGCTTCTTTAAAATACTGTCATTTTAGACATTTTTCTGAAATACAAGGACTTAGACTTTGTCAAAGGGCAAAAAGTTAGATCAGCGAGGTGATAGACAGTAAGTAATAGAGAGCCATAGTGGACTGCTGTGAATGTATCGCTTCAGCTTCAGAATACTTTTTTAAAAACTTCATTCGTACGAGATCACCTTCACTGTCATACTGCTCAGATTGTATTACGTTTAATTAGGAAGTATGTTTTATACATTTAAGTAAAAGTAACAACACAATTAGGGATGCACCGATACCACTTTTTTTCAAACCGATACGATACCGATACTTGGATCTGAGTATTTGCCGATACCGAGTACCGATGCCGATACTTCTACCACAAAAAAATGTAATGAATTGGAAGACAGGTTTTGGTCTCACTAGCCCAGTGGTTCCCAAACTTTTTGTGCCCAAGGCACACCAAAGGACAAGTAAAAATCTCAAGGCACACCTATTGTGCCAAATAGCCCTTATAACATGTGTTATCATTCATATCATGTAAAATATCTGTAAATGTGCATAATTATTTACTAATGCCAAATACAATGTGACAAGACAACTATTACTCATGAAATATTTATTAACAAAATATTTCAAAAATTAATTTGAAACTTTATCAAATGAGGCTTCATCAAAGCAGCAACACTCATTTAAACCAGATGGTCACAAAATTAAAAATGAGGCAAAGGAAACTCAGCACGCAGAAATTTAGCACAGAGAACTGTCAATGCAAGGAAGCCACTTTGTCCATGGTCCTGAACTACAAATTATCATTGCAACATTTCAGCAATCAGCATTGAAACATGTGCTATTGTAAATATTTTGCCTACTTACAAATTAGTGAAGATACATGTGCCTGTCGGGGCGCGCAGGTTTCTTTAATCCTCGGTGACACTGAACAGAGAGCCGTGCCCTCCTGTTGTTCTTCATGTTTAACCAGAGCAGAGACCGCCAACTCACACAGGCAGGTAGCGGGGAAAAGAAGAAGTTGCTCAATCGCGTGGTGGGAGATGCTTAGGTAGTCCGATACAGAAGAATGAGCTAACTAGCAGTTCAGTTAGCATTAGCTAACTAGCAGTTCAGTTAGCATTAGCTAACTTCTCCCGACAGGACGCACTCGGGCTGAGGATTGCTGACAGCCCCGGTCCAACTGAAGCCATAAGACGGGTAACTTTCATGATACTGTCTGCTGACAGTTTTTTTTTTCTTTTCTTTTTGGTGGTGGGTTGTCGGCAGCCTCTGTACTGGTGGTTGGTGGTTTTAATGTTGTCCTTCAGTAGGGTTGCCACCTTTCAGAAATGAAAATAAGGGACGCCCACCATGGCTCGTCTGGGCTATGACCACCACCGCCGACTCCTTTGGCCACTGCTTGCAGCAGTAATATGTTATTTTGTGCCAGTGTCTTTAGTACAGTGGTGATAAAAAAAAAAGCAACTTGACTGATTTGACTTGAAATGCTTTATTACCAATACACACATTAAATCTTAAATTAAATCTGTGTGGAGTGTGGAACAATGAACTTTTAAATTATAAAATAAATAAATTGATAACTTAATGTAACTTTTTAAGTGCAAAACCATATGAACCTCTTGGACATTTTTACTTACAGGAGGGAAAAAAAACAGAACAAAAAAAACATTTGTTAACTTTTCTGCTCATTCACTTAGAAAAAAGGAAGTGCAAAATTTTACTTATTCCCTCAACCATCTTCATCAGAAGTGTTTACTTATTTTTCCAGGTGTACTTTTTGTTACTCCTTGCAGCACTGAGTAACTCTTTGTCTTTCAAAGCACTGTTGTAAAACTCTGAACAGGACTGGTCAAAGTTGAGAGTGATCAGAAGCTCACTTCTCATGAGCTCCATGGAGCACCTGTTCCTGCTGTCACTCCATTTGTTGGCCATTCTGGAAAATATCCTTTCTACATATCCAGTGGATGCTGGGATGCTCAGGATGTGGCTGATGATAGACAGCATGTTGGGCAGGTCATCTACTTGAAAAAGAGCCACCCACCTGGCAGCCACACCTTTGGACTTCCATTCATCTTCAGCATCTTCTTTGAGTCTCTTCAGAAGAGCTTTTGCTGTGGAGCATTCATCATAAAGTTCATCCATGTTGACTTTATGGATGAGGTTGAGCTTGGCGGTCACCCTCTCAATGGGCCTCATGCAAGAACATTTTCGTATTTTTATTCTAAATTTCTCTTACTTTTTTCGTAAGAAGGTCTCGTACGAACACGCCACGTCAGATTCAACAAGCGCTCTTAACTTCGGAAAAAGTGTGTAAACGACCTGCGTAAATGATGAATCACACCTGTGCGTATCTTAAGTTCACGTGCACGAGGATAGTAGATTTGCATACTCCACGCCCTAAATGATACCATATAAGGCTGTGCTTCCTCTCTCCTGTGCCAGGAAGTGTTGAGTGCTGAGAATACGGGCTCTGAGATTAAAGTTCTGCTTTCAGAGATCCAAAAAGGAAAATCTGTCATTTTTAGCAGTGTCAGCAGTGGACGGGATCTGCTAAAGTGAAGAAATGGGAAGCAATTACGAGTGCTGTTAATACCATGTCAGCGAAATAAAAAAATAAATGGTTTGATATGAAAATGGCTTAAAAAAAAACGTCTCGCCATGGGCAGGCGATCGATGACTGCAACTAAAGCCGTGCAATCAGTTGTTGCCTCATCATGATGGCACTTTGATGGGGTGGTCCATGAGGGGGGTCTTCTGGCACCACAGCTTCTTGTCTGCCTGGGCTGGTTCAGGTTGTAGGAGACCCTCGTTCATGGCAATATTGCGCAAATCTGGCATGCCTCCTCTGGGCTATTTTGCCCCCAGCTGTATCGAGACACACCCACCTGGCCTTCAGCAGTGCGCTCCACAACGGCACGGGTGTTTTGATGCGTATATGTCTCGTGCTCCAATTATGATTGGCAGTCCAGCCACGGCATGAAAGTCCCTCTTAATTTGCACTTGTTGGACAGCGGCGTATGGGAATTTGATGTACCATGGGTGATAAACTGATGAGAGCTTTGATGACCAAGGGGAGCGCACGACTCACAGAGGACTGGGACACCCCCGATCTGTCTCCAATCTCGCTCTGAAAGGTTCCCGTGGCCAAAAATCCAAGGGTGGTGAGGTCCTGGACGTGTGGTGGAATTGGGTTTGATCGGCGTGTTTCTCTCTGGAGTTGTGGCTCTAGCAATTAAGCTGCATATTTGCAGCAGCACAGTCCTTGGCAATCTGAATCGCGATCTCAGCCATTCGTCTGTCTCCACACGCTCTCTTCCAAGAGCCTGACGCGCTGAGGCATCCAAAAGTCGCAAGTCAGCCGCTGGTTACGCTTCCCGTTATATACAGATTCAAATTAACCTTCGATTAGTGCATATTTGAAGTCAAACAGAATAATGTCAGCATCATTGTTGGGTATAATGTATATATTTATTTATGTTTTCTTCAAAGTAATTAAATATACAATCCATTAGTCAAGCAAACGTGATTTGAATAACAGCGGACTATTTTACGAAACTCCTACGACAGCTCTGGATCACTCGTAAATTCTGTTCGTACCTGAAAGAAAACGTAAAATACGAAAAGATTGGTGAATGCGCAAATTCTCTTAAATCACTCGTACGGACGATTTAAGAACAAATCTGTGCGTACGAACGCTTCTTGCATGAGGCCCAATGTCACTAAAGGTCAAGGTGCCTTGGTGCAGAGAAAGAGGTTGCAGTGAGAACAGCCAGCTGTCTTCTGAGAAGTTGAACCATTTCTCAACATATGAGAGTGCTGTGTTGAGAAATGCAGTAAAATCTGCCCTTGCCATGTCTGCATCACATGGACGGAGACGCTGCAGCTTTAATTTAGTTAAGTAGCCATAGAACTGGTCATCTCGTCTCTGTGTGAGCTTTTGCTTGAAGTTATTCATAATGGAATATAACTCAACACAGGTGGTATCATCACTCTCCAGCTTCCTTACAACATCCTCAAATAGAGTGAGGATATTATTGCAGAAGAGAAGGTAAACCTCCACAATGTCTCCATCTTCCTCAGTTGAGTCCGACTCCTCACTGAGCTTTAACAAATCTCGAAGTTGTTTGGGACACTCCTCCCCCATGCTGATGAAGTATGATTTCAGTGCAGTCCAGGTTTCCATTAGCCGGGTGATGGCTGGATTAAGGGAGAGCCACCTGGTTGTGACATGTCGTAAAATTTCCTGGAACTCAACATCACAAAACCTACAAAACTCTTTTAGCAATTCTCTTCGTTTGGCTGATATGGAAAAGAAGCCATAGACCTTCAGCACAACATTTTCCACATCTACAGTGAGCTGGTTAAGAGCATGTTTCACTGTGTTGTGTACAATGTGGGCATGGCAGTTTCCTTGCAACAGATCTTTTTGTTTCTTTTTCAAGTTGGTGAAGACAGAGTTGTGAATTCCGTAATTCACATTTGTATTGTCTGCACTAAATGCTGTCACTTGATTAAATGATAAACCAAATTTTTCAAGTGACTGTTCTATAAGAGATGCAATCCCAGCAGCGGTTTCATCTGCATTTTCTTTGAAATCCAGCATTTTGTTGGTGATTCCACATTCTGGACTGAAGTATTGAACAGCAAGGGGAAACATCTTCCTGTTGCCTTTATTTGATGCATTTGTCTGAATTGAGAATGGGAGGGGTTTATCTGATGTTAGGGCCTTGAGAACATCACCCACTGCCTTTGGAGCAAGGACATCTGTAACCAATGCCTCTGCCTTTGTTCTCCCTATTGTCATTTTTTTTACAATTTGTGAATCAGATAGTATTTTTTGATTCAGTTTATGTGCACAGTCAGCACTGTTGTAGCTTAGGTTGTGTCTGACTGTGTGATACACCTGTGTCACCTCAGCTGCGGTAACCTAGAGGGGAGAAGTAGGATTGTTAATTAAATTAAACAAATTGTCAATCAAATTAAACAGTATTTGTCTTCTACCTGTCTTATGACCATAAAGGAGAGCAGGACTGTATTCCTCACACAAAATATTTTAAAGCTAATATTGAGAATGAGGAGTCACGTGACTCCGGTCGGCCGGTCGGCCATGTTGGCAGAAGAATCTATTGGTTGCCAGGGGCAACGCCATTAACTTAACGGATATCCTCCCGCATTTGTCATTTCGGCAGGGCAGAGACGAATACAAAAGAAAGAAAGAAAGCAAAGCAATGCAGAGAGATAAGGCGAAAGAAAAGGGACCTTACAGGGACAAGCTTATTACAAGCGCAAAGCAGCGGTATTTGGAGAAACTGTCCAGCATCCAAAATATTGATCCTTACGAGCTCCCTGCAGCAGAATGGCACAGAGACCTGGACCAGTTACCTCCGTGCACATATATGGACATAGTCAATTATCTTGTCTTTGGTGTAAGTTACTACACTATGCAGGAGTTTAAAAGTCACAAATCTTTGGAATCGTACGAGACTTTCTGCTGTGGCTGGGTGCAGGACTTGGCCATCTACAAGCCTCCAGGTGGCTCTGGTGATGATAACAGCGTTGTACTGGCAAAGGTAAGGTTCTTGTCATGCATTTTAGTGTGTTGTAATTACATTGCATTGAGACACTTCTTGACCAAAATGACAACGTAATTAACTGCGACTTGTTTTGTAAACACTAGATTAACGAGATGTTCAATGTACACAAACGTTTCCAATGTTTTGATGTATGCTAAAGCTTATGTTTAGATATTTAGTTGTCATTTGATTTTAGCCCAACGACACATACTGTAGCGGGTTATTGTGTTGGGGGCTGCAAAGTGAACAAACCAGTTCTGGGTTGGCTAGGGTACTTATGTGTGATTGCAAGGTGTACATGTCCTGGTTAGATTACAGCCATTATCAATGTGTCTAAAGTGTAGACTGTAACTTGAAATAAATGCTTTTTACTGTTTAGTTTATTTAACTTTATTTATTTTACAGGTCCTGCATTCACAGAGACTCTGAGCCTCCACTTACCAGTCCAGTGGTATCACTTCAGTTGTGTGGGGCTTGTGGACAGACCCTCCGCTGACACGCCATGGTTTTGCTCTTCTTGTGCTGAATAGTGTTTCTTTGTTCTTTTGCACTAGTAACAGTATTATTTTATTATTGCTTGTTGTCAATGTTTACATGCTGGAAATTTTTATACTTTTGCTACTGAATGCACACATGTTCTTTTGCACTGTTAACTTTTCCTAGAGGTATATTGCATTCTGCACCTTGCTCCCTTATTCTTTTTTCCTGTTCTGTTAATAAACATTGTTAAGCCATATCAAGTTGTTTCAAGCATTTATTTCAAACAAATTAAAAGGTAATGAACAATGAGGAATGAACTCAAACAACACTTTTGCACATGTTCGTTAAGGCACAGCAAAGAGTGACAATCTTATCTAAAGGCATTAGGTTTTCAACCTTACATTTGAGCAGCATGTGCACAGGTACAGTTGAATGTAAAAAGCTGAATTTGTCCAGTCAGCGTGGTTCTCCAACATCTCATATGATGGCTTACCTACAACAGAATAAATAGTTTATGAAAAAAACCTATGCAATCAATGGCAAACCCATCACAGAACACATGCAAAATAAAGATACAGACTGAGAGGGTAACGCTGCTCATGGTATGACAAAAGGGCTGAAGGGGTACACATTAACACATTAACACATTAGGGGGTAGTTAACATTAAATTTCGAAGAGGCAACAGTTTGCAAATTGAGCATTTTCGAAGAGGCAACAGTTAGCTAGCTAGGCAGCAACGTCAGGTGCACTTCAGGGTTTGCAACAACATAAAGTAACTTCGTAGCTTTGAGATAACATAAAGAGATTTTTAGATAACGTACCCGAGTGAAAATGCAGAGAACACACTCTCATCGACGGAGGGGTGCAATCGAAAGTAAGGTCCAGCCAGCCAGGCAATCCGGCGTCTCCTTGTCAGGTCAGACGCCTGCTCTCCCTGATGCTGCATCCATTTAGGAAACGTTTACGTTTCCCAAACGTATTATGTGAGGTACTGGAACAGTTCTTCACATAGCAGTGATTTCCAGGCATGTTCTTGCAAATCCGCACTGTTTAAACTTACTGATTTAAAAACACACGCATACAATGTAAACGAACGGAGAGAATGGCGTTTTCTCGCTAGCATTCTGCCAACATGGCGGATAGGGGCGGGGCTCTGTACTATGACGACAACTCCTCATTCTCATATTGAGAAAACTCAGAGAAAACTCTCTCTCTCTCTCTCTCTCTCTCTCTCTCTCTCTCTCTCTCTCTCTCTCTCTCTCTCTCTATCTCTATCTATATATTTTTTTATTTATTCATTTATATATAATATATAACTAATTTATTTATTTACTGTTCCATACCTTATCAGAGTCAGCAGATGATTGGGGAATGAAAAACTGTGACACTGAGGCTTGGGTCTGCATTCTTATCTGTCTGCTGTGTTGCTCTCCTGATGCATGTTGCCTGACATCAGACAGCCCACCGTGAGCCACAGAAAACACTCGCCGACACGATTTACAGTTGGCTTTGTACTCATCGCCACTGACTCTGTCCAGCCATAGATGAGCCTCTTCCCATTCACGCCTGTATTTTTGTAAGCGTTTTCGCTTAGGTTGTTGTCGAGCGTCGGGTGTAGTTGACATTTTAAAAAATTCGCGGGTTTTGTGCCGCGCTGGTGTGTGTCTCTAAGCAACTGTGAGAGATAGCACCTCGCGCAGGGTGCGCGACAGAGGAGCGCAGCCGGGGAGGCGGGGCTTTGTGTGGATGCGTGTGGGACAGACATGTATTGGATATTTGTGAAAATACGGAACAAATCGCGTCCCGTATTAGTTCAATACGGGACGCAACATTTTGTTGCAAAATAAGGGACGATTCCGTATTTCAAGGGACGGGTGGCAACCCTATCCTTCAGCCTTTGATGTGTCACGGTCTCATAATTCCCACCTGCGCAACTGCGTTAACAGCGAAATATGGGGTTCTCTGAGGATTTTTTCTTTTAAATAATTGTTTTAGGAATAGAGTTTTCCTCTGTATTATGAAATGAGTACATACAAAGTACTGATATGGTAAATTAAAAAAAATATATTTTTGTGTAGTTGTATATTGCACAGCAGGACTTGGACACCCTCTGATCGCGGTCTAAATAAATTGGTATCAGTTCATGGTATCGGTTAACTTTAACTAGTACGAGTATATTAACTTTCAATCAGGCTTCAGACGTCATCACAGCACTGAAACAGCTCTGGTAAAAGTGTTAAACGACATCAGGTTGAATACTGATTCTGGTAATGTTTCAGTCCTGGTTCTGTTGGACCTCAGCGCTGCGTTTGATACTGTAGATCACAGAATCCCAAGAGAGTCTGGCTGCAGACCTGCACTGTCAGGACCCTGTTGCAGACCGTCACCTGCACTGTGAGGACCGGAAGTGCACTGTGAGGACCGGAAGTTGATTCGAAGCCTTTCAAAATAAAAGCGTGTGTATCGGAAGCACGTATTTTTAAACGATTTTAAACGCTATATTTTTCAAGAGGTCCTCACAAATGAATTAATTAGTTAACAGTACGACATAAAATCTATCAATTCCCGGTCTATTGTTTTTATTTGTATTGTAAACTTTTCTTTGGTCACTGCACACATTTTCTCTTAGGCTCATATTCATAAGCCAACATCTCACAAGATGCCATAGGCCTATACTGTACATTTTATTGTGTACTATAGAGTAAGTCACTGCTATTTCATTATCATTTCATTTTGACTTTATCGCACTGCTCTTTATATATATATTTGTTTCAATTAGTTTTTCTGTTGTATTATTCTGTATTTTTATCCTTAACCACCATAAATTTCATGTTTGGTTCTATGTCTATGCCAATTATGTTTTTGTGCTGCTGGAACACCTTAGTACCACTAAATAGTACCCTAACTCTTGATATCTACAGTATAATCTTAGTCAAATTATTAAGGGATCAATGAGAAAACATAAAAAGCACACCAAGTCACAACATGATCAAATGTTCTGTAGTGTTTATTCAGTCAAACATTCACAATATGACAAAAAATCTTTGTTTTTGTCGACTACCTGTTCACAAAATATCAACATGTCGTTAATATTGTGAAATATCATTTTGAAAGGCTCCAGGATCGCTTCTCTTTCATCCTCGTCCAGTTCTTCGTTCCACAACCTCCCATATTGTATAGCAGCCTCTGCCTGTTCCTCTTCCCCCATGCCCAGAACGTCAGGCAGGTCCACTCTGGCAGACAACAGTGGTTTGTTGGCCTCAGCCCACTCTGCTGCATGTCTGCAATTTTTAAGAATGCGATCTTCAACCGAGTCCTATGGAAAAGACAGAAAGAAAGATGTCTGTACTATAGCTGCCACACCAACAGTATCTGACCAATAGATACTGTGCAAAAGCTTACGCCTTCCACTGGTGTGTCCACATCAGCAAGTCTGGCTCTCTTGGAGACCTCTGCCTGCTGCTCTTCTTCCTGAGTACTCAACTATTAATATGAATACATGCATTATACATACTTTATACTCTTACCTGAATTTGTAGTCCAGTTTTCTCTGTCCAGTTGCCAGGATTTAGTGACTGGGATAGGTTTCTAAAAGACAGAAAGTGAGGTGTCAGATGTTCTTCACTGCAACCTACATTCCCTTCATTTTCCTTTTACCCTTTTACAAACCAAACCACAACCTGCCAGAAGTTAGTAGCGTTGGCTAATACTTATGAGTACAAACAAACAGACAAATACATTATGCTTACCTTTAAATAAAATGCCACCTTTTGTATGTGCCTCTAAGTGGCTCTGCAGCTTGGACAATTTTGCTGGTTTAAATCGTAGGCACAGAGGGCAGTGAAACAGTTTGCAACATGACGTGCAGCGTTCGATTTTGGGCGTAGTGCCGGCGGTTGTTATTGAAATATGCATCTGTAAGAGACAAATAATGTCGTAATAAGTAAAACTAAATTATATTATTATATTTATATATATATATATATATACATATATATATAAGTGAGCACTATCGATACGATAACAACGCTAAAGACTAGCCAAAAGTAAAAAAACCTGATTCTTTAAAATTAATATAACTTTACAGTATATAGTTATTGAAATATGCATCTGTAAGAGACAAATAATGTCGTAATAAGTCAAACAAAATTATACAAGTGAGCACTATCGATACGATAACAACGCTGAAGACTAGCCAAAAGTTTAAAAAAAACCCTGATTCTTTAAAATTAACATAACTTTAGAGTATATAGTGTGCAACGTAACGTTCCAGTGAATAAAGACTGTTTCTGTTTCTTCGTATGAAAGAAAGTTGTTTTCACTCGACTTTTACTCACCTCGTCGTCTCCACAGTTCAAATGGGGAACGAAAAATACGTGCTCCTCGCTTGTCGGTTCGGGTCCTCACAGTGCAGGTGACGTCACAGTGCATGTCTGCAACTAAGGGTCCTGACAGTGCAGGTCATGGGTCCTGACAGTGCAGGTCTGCAGCCAGACGCCTCTCCAGAATCCTGTTGCACAGGCTGGAAAACTGGGTTGGACTTTCTGGAGCGGTCCTTAACTGGTTCAGGTCCTACTTAGAAGGCTGGAGTTATTTTGTTACAATTGGCAGCTATGAATCTGAGCAAGTGGCCATGACTTGTGGAGTCCCCCAGGGGTCAATTCTTGGACCTCTTCTGTTTAACTTGTATATGCTGCCTTTGGGTCAAATATTGCGCCTTCACTCGCCACAAAAAATTAAGTCGCTTATAACTTCCAAACACATTTTCCAATCTGTCCCAAACGTCATACGGTGATTGCTGGACCCAGCCTGAACGCGTATATTATCATAGTGACATGCACCTTTAGCACCACCTGCTGGTGGTCGGAAACGGAAAAGCTAACCCTAACCTAATGTTCTTTTAAAGCTAACCCCAACCTAATGTTCTTTAAAGCTAACCCTAACCTAATGTTCTTTTAAAGCTAACCCTAAGCCTAATGTTCTTTAAAGCTAACCCTAACCCTAAGCTAATGTTATTATAAAGCTAACCCTAACCTAATGCTCTTTTAAAGCTAACCCTAACCTAATGTTCTTTTAAAGCTAACCCTAACCTAATGTTCTTTTAAAGCTAACCCTAACCTAAGGTTCTTTTAAAGCTAACCCTAACCTAATGTTCTTTAAAGCTAACCCTAACCTAATGTTATTTTAAAGCTAACCCTAAGCTAATGTTATTTTAAAGCTAACCCTAAGCTAATGTTCTTTTAAAGCTAACCCTAACCCTAACCTAATGTTCTTTTAAAGCTAACCCTAACCCTAACCTAATGTTCTTTAAAGCTAACCCTAACCTAATGTTCTTTAAAGCTAACCCTAACCTAATGTTCTTTTAAAGCTAACCCTAACCCTAACCTAATGTTCTAAGCCTAATGTTCTTTTAAAGCTAACCCTAACCTAATGTTCTTTAAAGCTAACCCTAACCCTAAGCTAATGTTCTTTTAAAGCTAACCCTAACCTAATGTTCTTTTAAAGCAAACCCTAACCTAATGTTCTTTTAAAGCTAACCCTAACCTAATGTTCTTTAAAGCTAACCCTAACCTGATGTTCTTTTAAAGCTAACCCTAACCCTAACCTAATGTTCTAAGCCTAATGTTCTTTTAAAGCTAACCCTAACCTAATGTTCTTTAAAGCTAACCCTAACCTTAAGCTAATGTTATTATAAAGCTAACCCTAACCTAATACTCTTTTAAAGCTAACCCTAACCTAATGTTCTTTTAAAGCTAACCCTAACCTAATGTTCTTTTAAAGCTAACCCTAACCTAATATATATATAGACATGCTTTGTCCCAACTCTCAAGAATCAGTGATGTATGTTACTTGAGGGGGCAGTAAGAAGGGTAGCGATTTTCTTTCCCACCCCTTGGGGGCACCACAGCACGATTCTGAGCATAATTTTGAAGTCACTAACCCTAACCACCATTGGATTCCTTGACAAAGAAAACATAGGATTGGCATGTTAAATTAAGTTTTTAGGTTGTTTAGAGGCCAAGGTAGCTGAAATTCTGTATTTTATGGCGCACATTTTGAAATTCCAAAATGGCCGCCATACAGGTGTCTGTTCAAGTGGCAACATTGGTTTTTGGAATCCCCAAGGTCTGCAGATTCCAAAAATATATAGGTCAACAAATCCCCAAAAAATTCCCACAAAAGTACATTTTTGTACACAGTGAACCTGACTACTATCAACACTCCGAGGTTACCAACTTGGTCAGTGATTGTAAGGGCCCGAGTCTCAAGATATTTATCAATATTTACATGGCTGATTCTTTGTACTGACGAACAGAACTGGGAGTTCTATAGTTCACTTCCTGAAAAATACTAAAGAACAAACATGAAGATGGATCACTGAAGGTTTCTTTATACCTGTAATGGGAAACAAACACAGTTTTGTTGCTTCATATTTGTTTTAGCATCAATTTAACTCAAAGAGGAACTCTTTTTTTCTGTATAAGATACTTAAAAAGGAACTGACTCATTTCCACTCATATAGTTCATATCAACTCTAAACTGTAAGTTATCATCTGACTGTCTGAATATTATTCATGAAGGAGAAGGAGTGGATCAAACACTGTAAACAAATACAACAACACAATGTTAAAACAAATCTTCATGAAAGACAGTTGAGGAAATCTCATCTTTTTCACTCATCGTGTAAAAGTTCTATTATAAAATTATGACGCTCAAAGGGAAACATGAAACTGTGCAAATGGAACACAGAGATTCTCCTGTATGGATGCTGCTCCATTCATCAAGTTTCCAAAAACTGTGCTGGGATTTTCTGCAGGAATGAAAACCATCCAAACACTTGTCAGTCTTTGCTGCTCGATGCCGCTGTAGTGTTTGATGACATCAAAATGTTTCACTCATCTAAAAGTGTAAAAGTTATATTATAAAATGTTAGATCGATTCTTTCAATGGAAGCTCAAGAACAAGCCGGAGGAATCTCAAGTTAAATAAAGTGTTTATTCAATTCAATTCAAATTCAAAAATACTTTATTTATCCCAGAGGGAAATTAAATGTTGATGTAGCTCAATTAAATCAGGGAGTTATTATAGATGCTGATGGCTGTGGGCAGGAAAGATTTCCTGTAGCGGTCCGTTTTACATCCAAACTGAAGAAGCCTTTGACTGAAGAGACTCTGTTTTCAAGTCTGGATTTGGATTTCAAGTCTTGACGTGGTAGCGCTGGGCTCAGTGGAACAGAGCTCCAGCAAGAAATCCGTCAGACTGAGCCTCGATTTCCGGGTATCATTTCCATTAATAGCCTCATAGGTTGGACTCACACTCGACCCAGTATGATTGGACATGAGTAGGTTCAACATGCTTTGTCATATTCTCTGGATCAGCCAAACAATGTGTGTGTGTGAATTTGCACCTGCTTTCTCAATTGTTTTGTCTTCCCTTTCCTGGATAACTTTAGGTCATCGTGGAAAAGTAAAAAGACTATTTCATTCATAATGTCTAAGAACAAAGCCAATTTTAACAAAATAACTGGCCTCTCTGTACCATAATCACTTACAGACACACATACAAGTAGTGTTCATTTTACTTGTTTTCTTGTTCACATGTAAACACAACACATTAGGATGGAACTTTGTAACTTCCTGTTTAGGTTTAGCTAATAACGCAGGGTTGGGACTTTAAAAATCCAGACTTCTTAGCGAGGGTTAGGAAATGATCATGGTTAGGGGTCAAATGTAATCTTTTGACAGGGAGTTGGTACCTTATTTAGATAAAGGAGAGTCTTTGAGTTAGGATTCAATTCAATTCAAAAAAGAAAGAATGCCTTTCTAATCCCAAATTGAAAAAGATAACATTACAGTGATTGCTTTTCCACAATTTACATATTACCTTTACATGTGACTATGTGTCCCAGCAGGAAGCTGAGGACTTCTGTCCTGTGAATAGTTTTATCAGCTGTATTAATGAATATATATGATTTAATGTTCAACTCTTCATACCAATTTCTATGTGTAACTTTAAAAAAGATTGATTTATAAAAAAAAATGACCCTGTTCTACACTTAGTCCAATTTGAGAAGAGCTAATGTTTGGATGCTGTTTTTTCTTTTGAAACGAGTTTAAACCTGACTTCAGCATACTTTGCCTTTAAGCTGAAGGTGGGAAGTGTTTATTTCAGAGGTTTTTGGTCATTTGAATATGAGTGACTATGAACTTTTTCAAAATCTTCTCAGTGGAAACTTTAGAAAAGAGTGCAGACTTTGACATTTCTCAAACCTGATATTTTTCCTGTTGGAAGTATGTTGTTCCACTTTTCTGGGTTTCTGAGAGTGTTTTCTTCATGTTGGGATGCAACAAGTCCTCAGCAGAAGTTAGAATCTTCCACAACTGGTGGAGTGAAATGTGAAGAAAAAAAGTTGTGCAGACTGATGGTGTTTATGTTTGTTTTTAAATGATGCTGCGATGATGCTTCTGAGGAGGGAACCATGGCGATCATGGAATTCCTCTGGGCTGTGGCCAGAAAGCTAAGAATCCTCTCAGGGAACTGCAAACTTAACCTGAAAGTCCTGCAGCTCGGAATCATAGTTTAAGAGTAATTATTGAGCCTGAATATCACAGCACCTCTGAGCAAAGAAAGATAAAAAAAAAAAACTCATCTTATGAGGAAGTGGGGCTGACCCCGTTGTTGGGCAGGACACCTGCTTTTCAAGACTGTGATAGCTGATCAAAGGAAAAACCCACACAGTCACATGTGAAAGTGCTCCTAAATATGACAGATCTTAAGCTTTTACTTTGAAATAACTGGCCTCTCTGTACCATAATCACTTACAGACGCACATACAAGTAGTGTCCATTTTACTTGTGGTCTTGTTCACATGTAAACACAACACATTAGGATGGAACTTTGTCACTTCCTGTTTAGGTTTAGCCAATAACGCAGGTTTGGGACTTTAAAAATCCAGACTTCTTAGCGAGGGTTAGGAAATGATCATGGTTAGGGGTCAAATGTAATCTTTTGACAGGGAGTTGGTACCTTATTTAGATAAAGGAGAGTCTTTGAGTTAGGATTCAATTCAATTCAAAAAAGAAAGAATGCCTTTCTAATCCCAAATTGAAAAAGATAACATTACAGTGATTGCTTTTCCACAATTTACATATTACCTTTACATGTGACTATGTGTCCCAGCAGGAAGCTGAGGACTTCTGTCCTGTGAATAGTTTTATCAGCTGTATTAATGAATATATATGATTTAATGTTCAACTCTTCATACCAATTTCTATGTGTAACTTTAAAAAAGATTGATTTATAAAAAAAAATGACCCTGTTCTACACTTAGTCCAATTTGAGAAGAGCTAATGTTTGGATGCTGTTTTTTCTTTTGAAACGAGTTTAAACCTGACTTCAGCATACTTTGCCTTTAAGCTGAAGGTGGGAAGTGTTTATTTCAGAGGTTTTTGGTCATTTGAATATGAGTGACTATGAACTTTTTCAAAATCTTCTCAGTGGAAACTTTAGAAAAGAGTGCAGACTTTGACATTTCTCAAACCTGATATTTTTCCTGTTGGAAGTATGTTGTTCCACTTTTCTGGGTTTCTGAGAGTGTTTTCTTCATGTTGGGATGCAACAAGTCCTCAGCAGAAGTTAGAATCTTCCACAACTGGTGGAGTGAAATGTGAAGAAAAAAAGTTGTGCAGACTGATGGTGTTTATGTTTGTTTTTAAATGATGCTGCGATGATGCTTCTGAGGAGGGAACCATGGCGATCATGGAATTCCTCTGGGCTGTGGCCAGAAAGCTAAGAATCCTCTCAGGGAACTGCAAACTTAACCTGAAAGTCCTGCAGCTCGGAATCATAGTTTAAGAGTAATTATTGAGCCTGAATATCACAGCACCTCTGAGCAAAGAAAGATAAAAAAAAAAAACTCATCTTATGAGGAAGTGGGGCTGACCCCGTTGTTGGGCAGGACACCTGCTTTTCAAGACTGTGATAGCTGATCAAAGGAAAAACCCACACAGTCACATGTGAAAGTGCTCCTAAATATGACAGATCTTAAGCTTTTACTTTGAAATAACTGGCCTCTCTGTACCATAATCACTTACAGACGCACATACAAGTAGTGTCCATTTTACTTGTGGTCTTGTTCACATGTAAACACAACACATTAGGATGGAACTTTGTCACTTCCTGTTTAGGTTTAGCCAATAACGCAGGTTTGGGACTTTAAAAATCCAGACTTCTTAGCGAGGGTTAGGAAATGATCATGGTTAGGGGTCAAATGTAATCTTTTGACAGGGAGTTGGTACCTTATTTAGATAAAAGACAGTCTTTGATTTAGGATTCAATTCAATTCAAACAAGAAAGAATGCCTTTCTAATCCCAAATTGAAAAAGATAACATTACAGTGATTGCTTTTCCACAATTTACATATTACCTTTACATGTGACTATGTGTCCCAGCAAGAAGCTGAGGACTTCTGTCCTGTGAATAGTTTTATCAGCTGTATAAATGAATATATATGATTTAATGTTCAACTCTTCATACCAATTTCTATGTGTAACTATAAAAAGATTGATTTATAAAAAAAAAGACCCTGTTCTACACTTAGTCCAATTTGAGAAGAGCTAATGTTTGGATGCTGTTTTTTCTTTTGAAACGAGTTTAAACCTGACTTCAGCATACTTTGGCTTTAAGCTGAAGGTGGGAAGTGTTTATTTCAGAGGTTTTTGGTCATTTGAATATGAGTGACTATGAACTTTTTCAAAATCTTCTCAGTGGAAACTTTAGAAAAGAGTGCAGACTTTGACATTTCTCAAACCTGATATTTTTCCTGTTGGAAGTATGTTGTTCCACTTTTCTGGGTTTCTGAGAGTGTTTTCTTCATGTTGGGATGCAACAAGTCCTCAGCAGAAGTTAGAATCTTCCACAACTGGTGGAGTGAAATGTGAAGAAAAAAGGTTGTGTAGACTGATGGTGTTTATGTTTGTTTTTAAATGATGCTGCGATGATGCTTCTGAGGAGGGAACCATGGCGATCATGGAATTCCTCTGGGCTGTGGCCAGAAAGCTAAGAATCCTCTCAGGGAACTGCAAACTTAACCTGAAAGTCCTGCAGCTGGGAATCACAGTTTAAGAGTAATTATTGAGCCTGAATATCACAGCACCTCTGAGCAAAGAAAGATAAAAAAAACTCATCTTATGAGGAAGTGGGGCTGACCCCGTTTTTGGGCAGGACTCCTGCTTTTCAAGACTGTGATAGCTGATCAAAGGAAAAACCCACACAGTCACATGTGAAAGTGCTCCTAAATATGACAGATCTTAAGCTTTTACTTTGAAATAACTGGCCTCTCTGTACCATAATCACTTACAGACGCACATAAAATTAGTGTTCATTTTACTTGTGGTCTTGTTCACATGTAAACAAAACACATTAGGATGGAACTTTGTCTGACCCGAAATTGACCCGAAAATCGCAGCGAAATGTGCGTTCTAACAGTTGTTTTAGCATTTGGTGGACCTATTTTTCCGGACACCGTTGAATAGCAGCAGCAAGACATCCAGCCACTAGGTGGCGATAGTGCGTTGTTTGTGTACAATACAAATCAATGAAGACGGACAATAATGGTAATATAACTTCTCTGGAAGCGTATTTCGCGGTGATTTTCGAGCCAACGTATCGCTGTCCACCACAGACCACACGGTGAGTTTCATGTCTCTGCAAACGAAAGTTTAATGCCGTTTTATGATGTTTGCTTGAGTGGTCATTGACTCAATGCAAAGGTGGGTGGGCTGCAGCAGTGGATACCTAAATGCTCCGTTCAGCACCAAATGTCCAAATTGTGATCAGAACATCTATGATTCACCCCAGACTACCTAAAAACAAGGCTTAATGTGCAAAATGGCGAACTTCCCCTTTAAGTATTCAAAACTACAAAGTACGTTTTCTAATATCAGTACATTTCTGTATTGTTTTCTGAATGCTTTTACAGAACCATGTAACTCTCTGAAACCACTTAATGTAGACTTTTTGCACCACTCTGCTACAAAATAACAACACGGCAGCTCTGAGCTAATAATGCAATCGTACGTGTTCATTCATTCATTGGTCTTAAAGCTGCAGTCTGCAGGATTTGTTGTTTTCATACGTAAAGTCCTAATTTTTGGCATTTTAAGAGTTTACATGATCTATCAGAACGCTTGAAGTTGAAAACGGTGACCTCCGTAGTCGCAAAATGCAAGAAATGCTTATTTTTTAACCGAAAAATAAAAAGTTATTCAACTTCCTGTCCCGCCCCATCAAAACACATGAGAACTCGTGCACGTAGACGTGCACGCCAGATGCGCTTACACGACTCCTCATTCATCAACTCACCTGTCATTTGCGATCATGGAAGACACAGTAAGTAGACTAGCCCGTAATGAAGTTCAATAGTCCAGTTAAATAAGCGTGGGGACGAGCCTACCTTGTATCGCGCGTGCACAATCGGTGATTGACAGGCAGCAGAGCCCAGCTCGTAACCTGATTGGTTACCTTTTACCGGTCCGGTCTGCAATTTTGTAAACAAACCTGCTGGCTTTGGAGGGACCTAGCGGGACATATAGGGGGCCTAGAGAACTCATTTTTTTTTGTATTGGGGTATTTAATGTACTACTTTCAGAATCCCCGGACAGTTCCAGGCATTATGCTTGAAAAAGAGTTGCAGACTGCCGCTTTAAAGTGTCGGGGAAATAAAGACAGATAATGCCTTATTTAGAGGCTGTATTGTCTCTGCCCTGTTCTCTCCCGTTATATGGATATACGCAGATCTCAAGTGATCTAAATATCTTCCGAAGGACGCCGACTTTCACCAAACTGTTATCGGTGAGTATAGTCAGGTTCACTGTGTACAAAAATGTACTTTTTGTGGGAATTTTTGGGGGATTTGTTGACCTATATATTTTTGGAATCTGCAGACCTTGGGGATTCCAAAAACCAATGTTGCCACTTGAACAGACACCTGTATGGCGGCCATTTTGGAATTTCAAAATGTGCGCCATAAAATACAGAATTTCAGCTACCTTGGCCTCTAAACAACCTAAAAACTTAATTTAACATGCCAATCCTATGTTTTCTTGGTCAAGGAATCCAATGGTGACTTCAAAATTAAGCTCAGAATCGTGCTGTGGTGCCCCCAAGGGGTGGGAAAGAAAATCGCTACCCTTCTTACTGCCCCCTCAAGTAACATACATCACTGATTCTTGAGAGTTGGGACAAAGCATGTCTATATATATATTAGGTTAGGGTTAGCTTTAAAAGAACATTAGGTTAGGGTTAACTTTAAAAGAACATTAGGTTAGGGTTAGCTTTAAAAGAGTATTAGGTTAGGGTTAGCTTTATAATAACATTAGCTTAAGGTTAGGGTTAGCTTTAAAGAACATTAGGTTAGGGTTAGCTTTAAAAGAACATTAGGCTTAGAACATTAGGTTAGGGTTAGGGTTAGTTTTAAAAGAACATTAGGTTAGGGTTAGCTTTAAAGAACATTAGGTTAGGGTTAGCTTTAAAAGAACATTAGGTTAGGGTTTGCTTTAAAAGAACATTAGGTTAGGGTTAGCTTTAAAAGAACATTAGCTTAGGGTTAGGGTTAGCTTTAAAGAACATTAGGTTAGGGTTAGCTTTAAAAGAACATTAGGCTTAGAACATTAGGTTAGGGTTAGGGTTAGCTTTAAAAGAACATTAGGTTAGGGTTAGCTTTAAAGAACATTAGGTTAGGGTTAGCTTTAAAGAACATTAGGTTAGGGTTAGGGTTAGCTTTAAAAGAACATTAGGTTAGGGTTAGGGTTAGCTTTAAAAGAACATTAGCTTAGGGTTAGCTTTAAAATAACATTAGCTTAGGGTTAGCTTTAAAATAACATTAGGTTAGGGTTAGCTTTAAAGAACATTAGCTTAGGGTTAGCTTTAAAAGAACATTAGGTTAGGGTTAGCTTCATAATAACATTAGCTTAGGGTTAGTGTTAGCTTTAAAGAACATCAGGTTAGGGTTAGCTTTAAAAGAACATTAGGTTAGGGTTAGCTTTAAAAGAACATTAGCTTAGGGTTAGCTTTAAAAGACCATTAGGTCAGGGTTAGCTTTATAATGACAGTAGCTTAGGGTTAGGGTTAGCTTTAAAAGAACATTAGGTTAGGATTAGGGTTAGCTTTAAAGAACATTAGGTTAGGGTTAGCTTTAAAAGAACATTAGGTTAGGGTTAGCTTTAAAAGAACATTAGGTTAGGGTTAGCTTTAAAAGAACATTAGGTTAGGGTTAGCTTTAAAAGAACATAAGGTTAGGGTTAGCTTTATAATAACATTAGCTTAGGGTTAGGGTTAGCTTTAAAGAACATTAGGTTAGGGTTAGCTTTAAAAGAACATTAGGTTAGAGTTAGGGTTAGCTTTAAAAAAACATTAGGTTAGGGTTAGCTTTAAAAGAACATTAGGTTAGGGTTAGCTTTAAAGAACATTAGGTTAGGGTTAGCTTTAAAGAACATTAGTTTAGGGTTAGCTTTAAAAGAACACTAGAAAGCTGCAAGCAGCTGTAGGCGGGACCGAGGTGTGCGTACGTTGGGATGTGCGTAAGTTGGGGCATGCGCTGGACGCTGGAGCTGCAGCTCTGCCCACACGCACGATACCCTCTGCATACGTACGAGCACGTAATAACCCCAATGCGGAGGTGTTTTTGAAAACTTCTAGGGGGCGCCACTGAGCCACTTTGCTCTACCCACACACGATACCCTTTACATACGTACGAGGTCGACAGGGTGGGCGTGTGTGCCAAGTTTCATGACTTTGCGATGATGATAAGGCTTTCAAATCACAAACGCCATCACACGATTTTCACCGCCTGGCCACGCCCACACCGTTCAGAGTTTGGAAAAGTTTTTCAATTAATTTTTTCCTCCATGTCTTAAGAGTAACCTGGCCAAGTTTGAAGCTTGTAGCATTAAATATGTAGGAGCAGTTTGATAAAATGCGAGTTGTGGAAAAAAAAGACGTTTCCGACCACCAGCAGGTGGTGCTAAAGGTGCATGTCACTATGATAATATGTACGCGTTCAGGCTGGGTCCAGCAATCACTGTATGACGTTTGGGACAGATTGGAAAATGTGTTTGGACGTTATAAGCGACTTAATTTTTTATGGCGAGTCATAAATTTGAGGCGTCGCCACGGCCACGCCCTTTGAGGTTTGAAAAAGTTTTTCCATAAATTTTCTCCCCCATGTCTTAAGAGTAATCTGGCCAAGTTTGAAGCTTGTAGCATTAAATCTGTAGGAGGAGTTCGATCAAATGCGAGGTGTGAAAAAAAAGAGACGTTTCCAACCACCAGCAGGTGGCGCTATAGGTGGATGTCACTTTGATAATATGTAAGTATTCAGGCTGGGTCCAGCAATCACCATATGAGGTATGGGACAGATTGTATGATGTATGTGGGAGTTATAAGCGACTTAATTTTTTGTGGCGAGTGAAGGCGCAATATTTGACCCAAAGGCAGCATATACAAGTTAAACAGAAGAGGTCCAAGAATTGACCCCTGTTGGACTCCACAAGTCATGGCCACTCGCTCAGATTCACAGCTGCCAATTGTAACAAAATAACTCCGGCCTTCTAAGTAGGACCTGAACCAGTTAAGGACCGCTCCAGAAAGTCCAACCCAGTTTTCCAGCCTGTGCAACAGGATTCTGTGATCTACAGTATCAAACGCAGCGCTGAGGTCCAACAGAACCAGGACTGAAACATTACCAGAATCAGTATTCAACCTGATGTCGTTTAACACTTTTACCAGAGCTGTTTCAGTGCTGTGATGACGTCTGAAGCCTGATTGAAAGTTATCAAGACTTCCACTTTCATTCAGAAAGTCGTTGAGCTTGTTAAATACAACTTTCTCAATAATCTTAGATATAAAAGAGAGATTAGAGACAGGTCTGTAGTTGTTCATCATAGAGGCGTCTAGAGTTCTCTTCTTTAGGAGTGGCTTAATGGCAGCTGTCTTTAGTGACTTGGGAAAAATGCCTGATGCCAGTGAGCTGTTAACTATTCGTAGGAGATCACTTTCTACTGAGGTAAAAACAGTTTTTAAAAAGTCGGATGGTATTATGTCCAGTGAACAAGTTGTTGATTTCAGCTGCCGAACTGTTTCCTCTAGGATTTTTAAATTAACAATATTAAATTGTGACATAACGTCAGAGTTATTTCTAGGTTTTAGACACAGATTAGTTTTCTTGTTTTGTGTTGCGTGAATGTTTTGTCTAATTGTTTTAATTTTTTGGCTAAAAAAGTTGGCAAATTCGTTGCATTTCTCAGTGGAGAGGAGGTCTGGGTTTGACTGTTTAGGAGGATTTGTGAGTTTTTCAACCATAGCAAACAGAGTTGGGGAATTGTTGACATTCTTATTAATCATTTCAGATAAATGCAGCTGTCTGGCTTTGCACAGCTCATTGTTATAACTACGCAGGCTTTCTTTGTATAGCTCATAGTGAATCTGAAGCTTTGTTTTCCTCCACTTACGTTGAACTCTCCTGCATTCTCTTTTCAGGTTTTTGACCGTAGTGGTGTTTCTCCATGGGGTTTTCTGTTTGATCAAGGTGCTCTTGATTCTTATCGGTGCAACAAATTTTCAAGTTAAAATGATCCAGCATTCCTTCAACCGACTCTGCGCTCAGTGTTGGTAACATAGCTATGGCCTCCCTAAACTGAGCACTTGTTTTCTCATTAATGTACCTCTTCTTAACTGAGAAGCTGGTTGTTTGAACATTCTGAGTGATCAATAAATCAAATAAAATACAAAAATGGTCAGACAAGGCCAAATCAATAACCACAACAGAAGAAATATCAACACCTTTAGAAATGAGCAGGTCCAGAATGTGATTTAGGAGTGTGTTTATGGGAATTCTTGACCATTCATCCAGAAAAGCATCTGTGAGGTCAGACACTGATGTGAAGTGTCTGCATGAATAGATTTTTGACTTATTAGCGTGCAGTACAAATGTACAATTTTGACATCACATAATGCAACGATTCGTTCCTACTCTTTAGGAAACATTTATTGGAACTTAAGTTTTAGAAAACATTTAGTTAAACTAACAAACATACAGTGTAGTAGAGAAAGCTGCTTCTTGACCAGCTACAACCGTAATAGTGACACATTTTACTGCGGGATGTCTTCTTTCCCATTTGAGGAGCATTTTGCTGACAGAACTTTTGTGATGAAGATTTTTTGTACAAAAGGACTTATTTATTGTGTTTAGGGATGCACCGATACCGATACTATTCTAATATACTCGTACTAGTTAAAGTTAACCGATACCATGAACTGATACCAATTTATTTAGACCGCGATCAGAGGGTGTCCAAGTCCTGGTGTGCAATATACAACTACACAAAAATAATTATTTTTTAATTTACCATATCAGTACTTTGTATGTACTCATTTCATAATACAGAGGAAAACTCTATTCCTAAAACAATTATTTAAAAGAAAAAATCCTCAGAGAACCCCATATTTCGCTGTTAACGCAGTTGCGCAGGTGGGAATTATGAGACCGTGACACATCAAAGGCTGAAGGACAACATTAAAACCACCAACCACCAGTACAGAGGCTGCCGACAACCCACCACCAAAAAGAAAAGAAAAAAAAACTGTCAGCAGACAGTATCATGAAAGTTACCCGTCTTATGGCTTCAGTTGGACCGGGGCTGTCAGCAATCCTCAGCCCGAGTGCGTCCTGTCGGGAGAAGTTAGCTAATGCTAACTGAACTGCTAGTTAGCTAATGCTAACTGAACTGCTAGTTAGCTCATTCTTCTGTATCGGACTACCTGAGCATCTCCCACCACGCGATTGAGCAACTTCTTCTTTTCCCCGCCACCTGCCTGTGTGAGTTGGCGGTCTCTGCTCTGGTTAAACATGAAGAACAACAGGAGGGCAGGGCTCTCTGTTCAGTGTCACCGAGGATTAAAGAAACCTGCGCGCCCCGACAGGCACATGTATCTTCACTCATTTGTAAGTAGGCAAAATATTTACAATAGCACATGTTTCAATGCTGATTGCTGAAATGTTGCATTGATAATTTGTAGTTCAGGACCATGGACAAAGTGGCTTCCTTGCATTGACAGTTCTCTGTGCTAAATTTCTGCGTGCTGAGTTTCCTTTGCCTCATTTTTAATTTTGTGACCATCTGGTTTAAATGACTGTTGCTGCTTTGATGAAGCCTCATTTGATGGCATTAGTAAATAATTATGCACATTTACAGATATTTTACATGATATGAATGATAACACGTGTTATAAGGGCTATTTGGCACAATAGGTGTGCCTTGAGATTTTTACTTGTCCTTTGGTGTGCCTTGGGCACAAAAAGTTTGGGAACCACTGGGCTAGTGAGACCAAAACCTGTCTTCCAATTCATTACATTTTTTTGTGGTAGATCCAAGTATCGGTATCGTATCGGTTTGAAAAAAAGTGGTATCGGTGCATCCCTAATTGTGTTGTTACTTTTACTTAAATGTATAAAACATACTTCCTAATTAAACGTAATACAATCTGAGCAGTATGACAGTGAAGGTGATCTCGTACGAATGAAGTTTTTAAAAAAGTATTCTGAAGCTGAAGCGATACATTCACAGCAGTCCACTATGGCTCTCTATTACTTACTGTCTATCACCTCGCTGATCTAACTTTTTGCCCTTTGACAAAGTCTAAGTCCTTGTATTTCAGAAAAATGTCTAAAATGACAGTATTTTAAAGAAGCCACATAACTGTAAGCCACGTTGGTTTCTCTCAGCACAGTCACTTTAGAGCTCTTTTTTTGGAGAACGTTACATTTATTCTAGAGAATACATTTTAGTTAAAAGTTAAAAAACAAACAAACAAAAAAAAGATTGATAAGTAACTAAATAAATGTCTGTGCCAGTGAAATGAATTGGCCTGGCTATGAATAACATGATGCAAATAATGAATAAAGTTAGGATAAACATATAGATATTATAACAGAACAAATATCATTGAATAAACAAATAAATAACAAATCCATTATTTTTCATTTTCCACCACTTTACAAACTACTTTATTCTGGAAAACTGGTACATTTTTGTGGACATTACCTTTATAATAACCATTTTCACTTTTTTCATATCTCTGATATTGAAATGAAAGAGTGCAGCTTCCATGGCGTCAATCCCAGCTGCCATTGAGCGTGATGCAGGTGACACCCTGGACAGGTAGCCAGTCTATCCCAGGACCAACACAGAAATAAATGAGACAACCATGCACACACACTCACTCATAGGGTCAATTTAGAATCACCAATTAAGCTCACATGCAAGTGTTTGGACTGTAGGAAGACGCTGGAGTGTCCAGGGAGCAGCCACACATGCGCAGGGGGAACACGCAAACTCCACATGGAAAGGCTCCAGCTCAGATTTGAACCACCAACCTTCTTGCCGTGAAGTGGCAGTACAAACCTTCAGCATCATGCAGCCAGCATAAAAGGATCCCTGAAGCTGTTAAATCTAGCAAGAAATTATATGAAAATTCACTGGGAGGAATAAAAAAAATACAAACTTTAGATTTGTTGACTGAAACAAAAATGTTCTATCCAAATTTTGATAGCCAGTTCCTTTTAAGAAGTTAAATGTCCCCACACAACTCCATTCTAGAGGTTCCAGAATGCCGCTGCCTTAAGGCGGTACCATGGTTGCCGCGTCTGTCACGGCGGTGGCGGACCGTGACGTCAAAATGACGTTTCAGGCATGGCGCTTCCCTTGAAAAGACGGCGCAGCGCGTTGTCGTGCACCAGTCAATTTTTGTAACTTGGCGGCGCCGAGCACAACGAACCGGATGGACCGATGTGAGACCAGGCTCAGTGAGGAGGTGCGTTTGTACAGGCAGCTGTACGAAACTGCAGTGAAACAGCACAGGGAGCACGTAAACTCCCCAAACTGGTGCACAGAGATTGGCAGAACTTTGGGGAAAGAGGGAGAGTTCTGTAAGAATGTGTGGAAGAAGCTACGGGACAGATACGTGAAGGCAAAGAAGAGGGCAGAGACTCTGTTGATGCCGGGGGCTTCAGACCTTCACCTCTTTTAACTGAATTAAAAAATTAAAATTATCCGAATACTGCAGCAGTATCATTAATTACAGTATTCCTGCTCTTGACAGCGGCATTGTTTTCTTCTCCACTTTCGTGGTTGTAGAGTAGAGGTAACCTTCACATAGCAGCGCCACCTCTGTGACGGAGAAAATTGCAACTACTGGCGCGCAACGACTTGCGCCACTATATAGGGTCCTATGGCGGGCACGAACTCGTGACGTCATCAACACCGCTCGCGCGAGCAGACGCAGCAACCATGCTAGAGCCTTTAGAGGCAGGCAGCCTGATGCAGTAGTTCTGGACATACTGTCTTGGGATTTTCTACTGAGCTTTTTTTTTTTTGGAGCAGCTTACTGAGTTTTCCAATGATACCTGTCTCTTTACCCCAGATGTTAAACTTTTGGCTGTGAGTTCCTGTCCATGTGGTCAACTGAGAGAGTTCACCAGTGTCACCTTCCAATGTGCTGCATGTGCACTCATCAGCTTCCAAAACAACAGCCCATCCCACTGATGGCCATCTCTGAAGATATCTACCATTCCTTCCTCCCTCCTACACTTCCATTTTTAACATGTTTGCCATGTTTAATGCTGTTATTGATTTTTATATAGCATCTCTTTAAGTGTAATTAATTCATACTGCAGCAATATCATTTCCCTTTGGGGATTAACAAATTATCATTGAATTGAACTGAATTCTCCAGAGCACTTTTGTGTAGAAACTTGTTTCCATAGCAACTCTTTGGAGGAGGGGCTTAGGCACTTTGATGTACTATGACATCATAGTACATCAAAGTGCTTATGACATCATCAAGATGACATCATTTTGACTTCCCCACAAGTATACTACCATAAGAATTAAGTTAATTTCCAGTATAATTATTATCATTATTGTGGTTATCATTATCAATATAATTATTTTCTTCTGTACAGTGTCTTTGTTTCTCACCACGATGGCTTTTAGACAGAGAGTGGATCAGCTGGTGGCAGAAAGGCAAAACCTTCTCCAGTCGAGAAAGGGTGAGACCAAGAATACCTCTATTGAGAGTGAGACGTCCGCTCAGCAAGAGGAAAGAAAAGCAGTAAAGAGAGCTTTCAAGGAGGCCAAGGAAAAATTTGAAGAGTCTGTTAAAAAAGAAAACGAGGAGAGGAATAAAACAGAGGAGACGATTGCAAAACTGGACAAGGAAAAGGAGGAACTGGCAAAATATGTCGAGGAAGAGAAAAAACAGATTGAACTGGCAAAAAAAAACAAGATGGAAGAGGAAAGAAAAGCAGTAAAGAGAGCTTTCCAGGAGGCCAAGGAAAAATTTGAAGAGTTCGTTAAAAAAGAAAACGAGGACAATAGGAAACTGCAGATGGAGGAAAAAAAGCTAAAAGCTCAAATGGAAGCAAAAAACAAAAAACTGCAGCAAAAGAAAATGGAAGCCGAGCAGACGGAACAACTTGAAAGAGCAAAGATAAATTTGCTCTTTAAAGAACAGCCGGAAGAGGAGGAAAAATCATGTGAGGAGAGGAATAAAACAGAGGAGGCGATTGCAAAACTGAACAAGAAAAAGGAGGAACTGGCAAAATATTTCGAGGAAGAAAAAAAACAGATTGAACTGGCAAAAAAAATCATAAACAACGAGATGGAAGAGTCTAAAAAAATACTGGACAATGAGAGGGAACAATTAGAAAGTGAAAAGACGCAATTACATAAAGAGAACACACATTTGAAGGTACTGTTGGAGGACAACATAAATCTCAAAGAAGAAATTAAAAGGACGCAGATAGAAAAAAAAGAACTGCAGGAGGAGAGGAGAGCCTTGGCTCAAATACAGAAACAACGAGAAGAACAACAGAAAGACCTCAATGAGGAAATGAAACTCCTGCGGACAGCCCAAAGCCATCAAGAGGACGAAGCTAAACAATTAAAAGATGCATTCTTAAAACTGGAAGCAGAAAAGAAAGAGTTGGAGGTGCAGAAGAAAGAACTCCAAGAGGAGAGGACAGAATTAGGCCAAAAAAATACAAATCTACAAGAACAACAGAAAGATCTAGATGAGAGAAGCAAATGCCTGCAGGCAGTTCAAAATGATTTGGAGAAGGAAAAGAAAGAAATTCAGGAGGAAAAGATGAAAATTGCCGAAGAGACAAAACAACTGCAGCAGGACAAAGAAAAGAACACGCCACCTCAGGATAATCAACGACTGGAGGCAGAAAAGCAAAGAGTGTCGGACAAGAGTGAGTTGAAAAACAAGGAGAGACGCTGGTGGACGTTGCACAGAAAGAAGAGTAAAAAACAAAAGACAGATGCAGGGGAAGAGCAGCAAGACAATGAAGTTAAGACAGCGAAAGGAAAGAAGAAGAGAAGGTGGGGATTCTTGAGCTGGCTCTGCACAAAGGATCACAAAGAAGCTGCTTCTTGACCAGCTAAAACCGTAATAGTGACACATTTAAATTAAAGATATCAACATAAATCTCAAAGCAGAAATTAAAAGGACGCAGATAGAAAAAAAAGAACTGCAGAAGGAGAGGAGAGCCTTGGCTCAAATACAGAAACAACGAGAAGAACAACAGAAAGATCTAGATGAGAGAAGCAAATGCCTGCAGGCAGTTCAAAATGATTTGGAGAAGGAAAAGAAAGAAATTCAGGAGGAAATGACAAAATATGCGGAGGAACAGAAAAAACAGATGCTTCTATCTGACCTGGCCTCCATCTATCTTGATCCTCACCTCTCCCATCTTACCTGCTGAGTCACACACCTACATCACATTCTCTCCACTCCTCCTCTACTTGTCATCGACCTACCTCACCCATTCCACCATCTCCGCATTCCTGTCTCCCCCTCTCTTCCTTTCCTCCTTCTCTTCAACCCCCTCCACCTCTCTTCCTTTCTCCTTCTCTTCAACCCCCTCCACCTCTCTTCCTTTCCTCCTTCTCTTCAACCCCCTCCACCTCTCTTCCTTTCCTCCTTCTCTTCAACCCCCTCCACCTCTCTTCCTTTCCTCCTTCTCTTCAACCCCCTCTATCTCTCTTCCTTTCCTCCATCTTTCCATCCCACTCCTCTTCCTGTCCTCCATCACCCTAATTCACTATCTTTCCACTTCAACAATGATCACTTCAACGATCGGCAAATAATAAAAAAAACAATAAAAAAAAAAAAAAATAATAATTTCTTTAGTTATCATAATTTAACAGGAAGAACCTTGTGCACCAAAGGTTGCTGTTAATGCATACATTGTAAACATTTCATGTTCACACAGCATTGCTGTGACAGAAGTTGGAAATAAAAAATCTGATTATCCCTTTACTGGTTCTTGCTTAATTTTACTGTCACTGTTAAGGAAAAAAAGAAAATGGTATCTTCAGGATGATAACAATCAGATCTCATCTGATTCCTCAGACTGTTTAAGGATAACTGGTCAAAACATAGCTCAGTTAACACTTACCCAGGAAGCAGCTCGGATGAAATTCAATGTGTGATGTGCTTGTTTCTCATTTTAAGGTTTTCAGGCGTTTATCTGAAGATGTGACAGACGAGCATTGCACAGGTTACTTTCAGAAATGGGTTTTTATTTACCTGAAAATAATTGATAAAGAATTTAAAACAATCAAGAGCATGTGACAATGAACCCTTATATATGTCTCCACTTATACATATATATATATATATATCTTTGTATGGTCTCTTTCGTCTTTTATGACTTTATAATTACTCATTTGTTTTATTGGTGGCGTTTTCTTATAATTGTTTTTATGTATTTGATTGTAAAGCACTTTGTGATCTTTATCTGTGAAAGGTGCTATATAAAATAAAGTTTACTTACTTACTTAAAGGAGAACAAAGTGAAAAAATAAACTCTACTAATAATAACTTGTAACAACATAACACGCTCACTCAACCAACTGACCTAATGCAAAGGGGAAAGTTTAATAGTAGTCAGGTTCACTGTGTACAAAAATGTACTTTTGTGGGAATTTTTTGGGGGATTTGTTGATCGTTCCAACATTCCATTAACCAGCCAGCTAATTTTGGCAGTTAGGCTACTAACTAGCAACTGTCTTAATAATCTGAATAAAATACTATAATTAAATCCACTATTGTATTTTATATCAAAATAGCAAAAATAGCAAAAAATGGTTGACTTACAAGCGCGTGGTGTTCTTGCATTCACCACAGGCAGAGGAATGGAAAGAGGTCCTCAGGGATATCACAGACCATGTTTTTTCCTGATTTTAATGGGATTCATGAACTGCTTGAATTTTGATATAAATTTCACTTTTCTATGTGGGACATGCTTTGTCCCAACTCTCAAGAATCCAAGAGAGTCTGGCTGCAGACCTGCACTGTCAGGACCCTGTTGCAGACCGTCACCTGCACTGTGAGGACCGGAAGTGCACTGTGAGTACCGGAAGTTGATTCGAAGCCTTTCAAAATAAAAGCGTGTGTATCGGAAGCACGTATTTTTAAACGATTTTAAACGCTATATTTTTCAAGAGGTCCTCACAAATGAATTAATTAGTTAACAGTACGACATAAAATCTATCAATTCCCGGTCTATTGTTTTTATTTGTAATGTAAACTTTTCTTTGGTCACTGCACACATTTTCTCTTAGGCTCATATTCATAAGCCAACATCTCACAAGATGCCATAGGCCTATACTGTACATTTTATTGTGTACTATAGAGTAAGTCACTGCTATTTCATTATCATTTCATTTTGACTTTATCGCACTGCTCTTTATATATATTTGTTTCAATTAGTTTTTCTGTTGTATTATTCTGTATTTTTATCCTTAACCACCATAAATTTCATGTTTGGTTCTATGTCTATGCCAATTATGTTTTTGTGCTGCTGGAACACCTTAGTACCACTAAATAGTACCCTAACTCTTGATATCTACAGTATAATCTTAGTCAAATTATTAAGGGATCAATGAGAAAACATAAAAAGCACACCAAGTCACAACATGATCAAATGTTCTGTAGTGTTTATTCAGTCAAACATTCACAATATGACAAAAAATCTTTGTTTTTGTCGACTACCTGTTCACAAAATATCAACATGTCGTTAATATTGTGAAATATCATTTTGAAAGGCTCCAGGATCGCTTCTCTTTCATCCTCGTCCAGTTCTTCGTTCCACAACCTCCCATATTGTATAGCAGCCTCTGCCTGTTCCTCTTCCCCCATGCCCAGAACGTCAGGCAGGTCCACTCTGGCAGACAACAGTGGTTTGTTGGCCTCAGCCCACTCTGCTGCATGTCTGCAATTTTTAAGAATGCGATCTTCAATCGAGTCCTATGGAAAAGACAGAAAGAAAGATGTCTGTACTATAGCTGCCACACCAACAGTATCTGACCAATAGATACTGTGCAAAAGCTTACGCCTTCCACTGGTGTGTCCACATCAGCAAGTCTGGCTCTCTTGGAGACCTCTGCCTGCTGCTCTTCTTCCTGAGTACTCAACTATTAATATGAATACATGCATTATACATACTTTATACTCTTACCTGAATTTGTAGTCCAGTTTTCTCTGTCCAGTTGCCAGGATTTAGTGACTGGGATAGGTTTCTAAAAGACAGAAAGTGAGGTGTCAGATGTTCTTCACTGCAACCTACATTCCCTTCATTTTCCTTTTACCCTTTTACAAACCAAACCACAACCTGCCAGAAGTTAGTAGCGTTGGCTAATACTTATGAGTACAAACAAACAGACAAATACATTATGCTTACCTTTAAATAAAATGCCACCTTTTGTATGTGCCTCTAAGTGGCTCTGCAGCTTGGACAATTTTGCTGGTTTAAATCGTAGGCACAGAGGGCAGTGAAACAGTTTGCAACATGACGTGCAGCGTTCGATTTTGGGCGTAGTGCCGGCGGTTGTTATTGAAATATGCATCTGTAAGAGACAAATAATGTCGTAATAAGTAAAACTAAATTATATTATTATATTTATATATATATATATATACATATATATATAAGTGAGCACTATCGATACGATAACAACGCTAAAGACTAGCCAAAAGTAAAAAAACCTGATTCTTTAAAATTAATATAACTTTACAGTATATAGTTATTGAAATATGCATCTGTAAGAGACAAATAATGTCGTAATAAGTCAAACAAAATTATACAAGTGAGCACTATCGATACGATAACAACGCTGAAGACTAGCCAAAAGTTTAAAAAAAACCCTGATTCTTTAAAATTAACATAACTTTAGAGTATATAGTGTGCAACGTAACGTTCCAGTGAATAAAGACTGTTTCTGTTTCTTCGTATGAAAGAAAGTTGTTTTCACTCGACTTTTACTCACCTCGTCGTCTCCACAGTTCAAATGGGGAACGAAAAATACGTGCTCCTCGCTTGTCGGTTCGGGTCCTCACAGTGCAGGTGACGTCACAGTGCATGTCTGCAACTAAGGGTCCTGACAGTGCAGGTCATGGGTCCTGACAGTGCAGGTCTGCAGCCAGACGCCTCTCCAGAATCCTGTTGCACAGGCTGGAAAACTGGGTTGGACTTTCTGGAGCGGTCCTTAACTGGTTCAGGTCCTACTTAGAAGGCTGGAGTTATTTTGTTACAATTGGCAGCTATGAATCTGAGCAAGTGGCCATGACTTGTGGAGTCCCCCAGGGGTCAATTCTTGGACCTCTTCTGTTTAACTTGTATATGCTGCCTTTGGGTCAAATATTGCGCCTTCACTCGCCACAAAAAATTAAGTCGCTTATAACTTCCAAACACATTTTCCAATCTGTCCCAAACGTCATACGGTGATTGCTGGACCCAGCCTGAACGCGTATATTATCATAGTGACATGCACCTTTAGCACCACCTGCTGGTGGTCGGAAACGGAAAAGCTAACCCTAACCTAATGTTCTTTTAAAGCTAACCCCAACCTAATGTTCTTTAAAGCTAACCCTAACCTAATGTTCTTTTAAAGCTAACCCTAAGCCTAATGTTCTTTAAAGCTAACCCTAACCTAATGTTCTTTAAAGCTAACCCTAACCCTAAGCTAATGTTATTATAAAGCTAACCCTAACCTAATGCTCTTTTAAAGCTAACCCTAACCTAATGTTCTTTTAAAGCTAACCCTAACCTAATGTTCTTTTAAAGCTAACCCTAACCTAATATATATATAGACATGCTTTGTCCCAACTCTCAAGAATCAGTGATGTATGTTACTTGAGGGGGCAGTAAGAAGGGTAGCGATTTTCTTTCCCACCCCTTGGGGGCACCACAGCACGATTCTGAGCATAATTTTGAAGTCACTAACCCTAACCACCATTGGATTCCTTGACCAAGAAAACATAGGATTGGCATGTTAAATTAAGTTTTTAGGTTGTTTAGAGGCCAAGGTAGCTGAAATTCTGTATTTTATGGCGCACATTTTGAAATTCCAAAATGGCCGCCATACAGGTGTCTGTTCAAGTGGCAACATTGGTTTTTGGAATCCCCAAGGTCTGCAGATTCCAAAAATATATAGGTCAACAAATCCCCAAAAAATTCCCACAAAAGTACATTTTTGTACACAGTGAACCTGACTACTATCAACACTCCGAGGTTACCAACTTGGTCAGTGATTGTAAGGGCCCGAGTCTCAAGATATTTATCAATATTTACATGGCTGATTCTTTGTACTGACGAACAGAACTGGGAGTTCTATAGTTCACTTCCTGAAAAATACTAAAGAACAAACATGAAGATGGATCACTGAAGGTTTCTTTATACCTGTAATGGGAAACAAACACAGTTTTGTTGCTTCATATTTGTTTTAGCATCAATTTAACTCAAAGAGGAACTCTTTTTTTCTGTATAAGATACTTAAAAAGGAACTGACTCATTTCCACTCATATAGTTCATATCAACTCTAAACTGTAAGTTATCATCTGACTGTCTGAATATTATTCATGAAGGAGAAGGAGTGGATCAAACACTGTAAACAAATACAACAACACAATGTTAAAACAAATCTTCATGAAAGACAGTTGAGGAAATCTCATCTTTTTCACTCATCGTGTAAAAGTTCTATTATAAAATTATGACGCTCAAAGGGAAACATGAAACTGTGCAAATGGAACACAGAGATTCTCCTGTATGGATGCTGCTCCATTCATCAAGTTTCCAAAAACTGTGCTGGGATTTTCTGCAGGAATGAAAACCCTCCAAACACTTGTCAGTCTTTGCTGCTCGATGCCGCTGTAGTGTTTGATGACATCAAAATGTTTCACTCATCTAAAAGTGTAAAAGTTATATTATAAAATGTTAGATCGATTCTTTCAATGGAAGCTCAAGAACAAGCCGGAGGAATCTCAAGTTAAATAAAGTGTTTATTCAATTCAATTCAAATTCAAAAATACTTTATTTATCCCAGAGGGAAATTAAATGTTGATGTAGCTCAATTAAATCAAGGAGTTATTATAGATGCTGATGGCTGTGGGCAGGAAAGATTTCCTGTAGCGGTCCGTTTTACATCCAAACTGAAGAAGCCTTTGACTGAAGAGACTCTGTTTTCAAGTCTGGATTTGGATTTCAAGTCTTGACGTGGTAGCGCTGGGCTCAGTGGAAAAGAGCTCCAGCAAGAAATCCGTCAGACTGAGCCTCGATTTCCGGGTATCATTTCCATTTATAGCCTCATAGGTTGGACTCACACTCGACCCAGTATGATTGGACATGAGTAGATTCAACATGCTTCGTCATATTCTCTGGATCAGCCAAAACAATGTGTGTGTGTGTGAATCTGCACCTGCTTTCTCAATTGTTTTGTCTTCCCATTCCTGGATCACTTCAGGTCATCGTGGAAAAGTAAAAAGACTATTTCATTCATAATGTCTAAGAACAAAGCCAATTTTAACAAAATAACTGGCCTCTTTGTACCATAATCACTTACAGACACACATACAAGTAGTGTTCATTTTACTTGTTTTCTTGTTCACATGTAAACACAACACATTAGGATGGAACTTTGTAACTTCCTGTTTAGGTTTAGCTAATAACGCAGGGTTGGGACTTTAAAAATCCAGACTTCTTAGCGAGGCTTAGGAAATGATCATGGTTAGGGGTCAAATGTAATCTTTTGACAGGGAGTTGGTACCTTATTTAGATAAAGGAGAGTCTTTGAGTTAGGATTCAATTCAATTCAAACAAGAAAGAATGCCTTTCTAATCCCAAATTGAAAAAGATAACATTACAGTGATTGCTTTTCCACAATTTACATATTACCTTTACATGTGACTATGTGTCCCAGCAGGAAGCTGAGGACTTCTGTCCTGTGAATAGTTTTATCAGCTGTATTAATGAATATATATGATTTAATGTTCAACTCTTCATACCAATTTCTATGTGTAACTTTAAAAAAGATTGATTAATTAAAAAAAAAGACCCTGTTCTACACTTAGTCCAATTTGAGAAGAGCTAATGTTTGGATGCTGTTTTTTCTTTTGAAACGAGTTTAAACCTGACTTCAGCATACTTTGCCTTTAAGCTGAAGGTGGGAAGTGTTTATTTCAGAGGTTTTTGGTCATTTGAATATGAGTGACTTTGAACTTTTTCAAAATCTTCTCAGTGGAAACTTTAGAAAAGAGTGCAGACTTTGACATTTCTCAAACCTGATATTTTTCCTGTTGGAAGTATGTTGTTCCACTTTTCTGGGTTTCTGAGAGTGTTTTCTTCATGTTGGGATGCAACAAGTCCTCAGCAGAAGTTAGAATCTTCCACAACTGGTGGAGTGAAATGTGAAGAAAAAAAGTTGTGCAGACTGATGGTGTTTATGTTTGTTTTTAAATGATGCTGCGATGATGCTTCTGAGGAGGGAACCATGGCGATCATGGAATTCCTCTGGGCTGTGGCCACAAAGCTAAGAATCCTCTCACGGAACTGCAAACTTAACCTGAAAGTCCTGCAGCTCGGAATCATAGTTTAAGAGTAATTATTGAGCCTGAATATCACAGCACCTCTGAGCAAAGAAAGATAAAAAAAAACTCATCTTATGAGGAAGTGGGGCTGACCCCGTTGTTGGGCAGGACACCTGCTTTTCAAGACTGTGATAGCTGATCAAAGGAAAAACCCACACAGTCACATGTGAAAGTGCTCCTAAATATGACAGATCTTAAGCTTTTACTTTGAAATAACTGGCCTCTCTGTACCATAATCACTTACAGACGCACATACAAGTAGTGTTCATTTTACTTGTGGTCTTGTTCACATGTAAACACAACACATTAGGATGGAACTTTGTCACTTCCTGTTTAGGTTTAGCCAATAAGGCAGGGTTGGGACTTTAAAAATCCAGACTTCTTAGCGAGGGTTAGGAAATGATCATGGTTAGGGGTCAAATGTAATCTTTTGACAGGGAGTTGGTACCTTATTTAGATAAAGGACAGTCTTTGAGTTAGGATTCAATTCAATTCAAACAAGAAAGAATGCCTTTCTAATCCCAAATTGAAAAAGATAACATTACAGTGATTGTTTTTCCACAATTTACATATTACCTTTACATGTGACTATGTGTCCCAGCAGGAAGCTGAGGACTTCTGTCCTGTGAATAGTTTTATCAGCTGTATAAATAAATATATATGATTTAATGTTCAACTCTTCATACCAGTTTCTATGTGTAACTATAAAAAAGATTGATTCATTAAAAAAAAAGACCCTGTTCTACACTTAGTCCAATTTGAGAAGAGCTAATGTTTGGATGCTGTTTTTTCTTTTGAAACGAGTTTAAACCTGACTTCAGCATACTTTGCCTTTAAGCTGAAGGTGGGAAGTGTTTATTTCAGAGGTTTTTGGTCATTTGAATATGAGTGACTATGAACTTTTTCAAAATCTTCTCAGTGGAAACTTTAGAAAAGAGTGCAGACTTTGACATTTCTCAAACCTGATATTTTTCCTGTTGGAAGTATGTTGTTCCACTTTTCTGGGTTTCTGAGAGTGTTTTCTTCATGTTGGGATGCAACAAGTCCTCAGCAGAAGTTAGAATCTTCCACAACTGGTGGAGTGAAATGTGAAGAAAAAAAGTTGTGTAGACTGATGGTGTTAATGTTTGTTTTTAAATGATGCTGCGATGATGCTTCTGAGGAGGGAACCATGGCGATCATGGAATTCCTCTGGGCTGTGGCCAGAAAGCTATGAATCCTCTCACAGAACTGCAAACTTAACCTGAAAGTCCTGCAGCTCGGAATCATAGTTTAAGAGTAATTATTGAGCCTGAATATCACAGCACCTCTGAGCAAAGAAAGATAAAAAAAACTCATCTTATGAGGACGTTGGACTCACCCCGTTGTTGGGCAGGACACCTGCTTTTCAAGACTGTGATAGCTGATCAAAGGAAAAACCCACACAGTCACATGTGAAAGTGCTCCTAAATATGACAGATCTTAAGCTTTTACTTTGTCACTTCCTGTTTAGGTTTAGCCAATAACGCAGGGTTGGGACTTTAAAAATCCAGACTTCTTAGCAAGGGTTAGGAAATGATCATGGTTAGGGGTCAAATGTAATCTTTTGACAGGGAGTTGGTACCTTATTTGGATAAAGGACAGTCTTTGAGTTGACAGCAGCAGCTTGATTGAATGAGTGATGGAGCAGAGTGTATCTGTGAAGCAGCGGTGAGTGATGTGGCTGATGGTCGTTGCTCGTCTTCTCCAGGTGGGGGCGCTATAGATCCAAGAAACAGCTGTGCTTTTCAATGGAAAAGAGAAGATAGAGAAACTGCTGTAACGTGTAAAGAAGTGATGTTGGAGCGTGTGTGTTGTCCCAGTATTTTGTTGGAGAGAACAAAGAGTGTAAAAAGACTGGGTCCCGCTGTATGACTCAGGCTGCACTGCAGCATCTAATCACAGGTGCGATCCCACTACTGAGCGGCACGGGGGCTTTGACCTGCTCCGTTTCCGACCTGGGCCGGTTCTCCCCTCCTTAGACGACCTGGTGGTCCCGGGCTCCCCCAGGAGCACCATATCGGTACCGAGCTTAGTGCGGACACCCGATCGGCATAGTCCACTGCAGCTCAGAGCTCCTGAGCTCAAGCGATCCACCAGCCTCAGCCTCCCGGTAGCTTGGATTACAGGCGCGCGCCACAGCACCCGGCGAGAGACTCTCACGTTTATCAGACTTTCAGCTTGTTGAAGTAAACGACATTTTGATGTCATCAAACACAACAGCGGCATCGAGCAGCAAAGACTGACAAGTGTTTGGATGGTTTTCATTCCTGCAGAAAATCCCAGCTCAGTTTTTGGAAACTTGATGAATGGAGCAGCATCCATACAGGAGAATCTCTGTGTTCCATTTGTACAGTTTCATGTTTCCCTTTCAGCTTCATCATTTTATAATAGAGCTTTTACATTTATTTACTTTCTTTTTTAAATGTTTTTTTATTATTATTATTTTTATAACAAATATCCAGAAATGAATATGGCTGGTTTAAGGAGTTTTAAACAACATCCTCCTCAGTACTATGCATGTTTCCAGATAAATTCATTAGACTGAGCCAGCCCTCTGGCAAAAAAACCTGAAATATTTCCACATGATGCAGCTGAAAGAGCTGTGATGTCATGTCATTGTTAAGGAAACCTGAAGAAAAACCTGTTAAATTACAGACTCATGGATAATACAATTTAATTTGATGCACTTTAGTAGAAATGAGTAGAAAAAAAGCTTCTTCTGAGTTTTAAAGGCATTCTACCAACAGGATGATATCTACTGTAAACTGCCTCCCAGGTTTGTTCTGTCATATCTGTGGAATGAGGCTATTAGTCAAAGAAGAAAGACTAAATCAAATGTTATAGCTGATCATTTAGAATTCGGATTAGTAAAATATTCCTTATGTGTCTGACAGACTGCAGAAAGCTTTGTAGGGTCTGCTTTTAAGAGTGTTGCATCAGAAGATGGTCGTTCTCTGAGGCAAAGTTATTGTTTGGTGTTTCATTTAACAGAAGAGAGGGTAAGTGTAAAAACTGTTCATTTTTATTGATTCCAGCACCAAAGCAGCATGTAAAATGTAAATGCAAACCATTTTTTTTAAATACATAATTTACAAATAATGTCTTTAAAGAACAACACTGTCCCACTGGTTGTCTTTCAGTCCCAATTGTCTGCGTCTTGTCTGGACTGTGTTATTTCTGCAGGTGTAGGTGAGCAGATCTTCTTCTCTGTGTGTCTGTGAGGAGCTTCACACACGGAGACGGCTTCATCTGTACGGCTCGGTGTGGGATGCTTTTCATCGTTTCAGCTGGGGCCGATCAACAGTCCGGTGTGTGGGAGCAGATTTGGTGCTGGAGTGTGTTCAGGGGACGGCTGTGCTGCTGGAGCTTCCTGGGAATGGTCCATGTCCACTGTGAGGTGCTACAAGGAAGACAGAAAGAAAGTCCTGATTTAAGCTTAAGCATAACTTTGTGACAATTTTGTCATCTTTTGTTTTTAAAATAGCAGCTTGTTTCCTTACTTTTCTCTATAATATCAGCTAATATCATCTAAATGCAGTATATAATGTGCCTTTTAACTAATCACATTCTGTGACACTAAAAAGGACCTACCCCAAGTCCTCCTTTATTTCTTTTTTTTTTAACATCAGCTTCTCTCATCCGACTGGGAGCTCCTCGTCGTCACGGAAACCCTGGGTGCATAACGGCAATGTCGGGTCCACAGTCTCTCTCCTTCGGACCTGCGCTCGAGTCTTTCTCTCATCCCTGATCACCTCGGTAAAACACAGCAGGAAAAGGAAGGAAAAACTGCACAAGTACTCAACATGTGTGAGCTAGCACACGTTCATTTCTGTAGATTTCATTCATTAGTTAGACGGAATCATGCACTCACCTGTTTTGCACAATACGTTACCTGCGGTAGCTCAGGTGTTCCACTTTGTCCTCCGTTGGTGTCAGAGTTGTTGTTTCTTTGTCATCCGCTGGTCCTTCCATCAGCAGGAAGCCAACAGAGGCTTTTTTGAGTAACTACCCCAACACTGGTTATCATTTAAGATACTTGTATTAAGTCGCCAAGACGTGTTTTTCTTTTTATTGTCTATGTGTAGGGTCAGATAAACAGGTGAATGATACCCAGGCTCCGCCCTCGCAGTGACGCAACACCTTTGGCTCTGCTACTCTTACTCAGGCAAACTGCTCATTCAGGTGGATTCCAGTTCCCGAAAAAATGGGAACTCCATCCACTTTGTCGGGAAGCAATCAACTTTGAGCAGCGCCAACGGCCCAGGGTAGAGCCGTGTTCAAGGTAGTGACGTGGTTGAACTGCCACTCAACCCATGGATTGTACACGGAAGCGCTTCATTCAATATCAACATGGAGCAGCGTCAAGCTTTTGACACTGCTGTAATGAAAGTGTTCGACGGGAGATTCTCGTTAAAAATCGAGCAAAGAACAGCCCTTGAATCATTTCTTGACAGGAAAGACGTTTTCGCCTTGCTCCCTACTGGCTTTGGTAAGAGTTTAATCTACCAGTTAGCCCCGCTGGTAGCTAAATCATACGTCAGAGGAAAGAGTGGTGTGATTGGCTTAAGCTTAGGCACAGCCTTTTCTGGCCACAACCAGTAGCAACCCGAGGGAGGCGGGTTGACCAGGCCCTTTCGAATCGTATTCGTTATGGTCTTGGTTAGACCAGAATCTCGAAGAGATTTGAAAGTCTATGTTAATCAGGCTAGGTGAATGACATCTCGAATCCCTATACTGCACTCTTTAAGTCTGTGTCTGTCAGAGTTATATGTAAAGAAATAGTCAATTCTTGAGTGCACTCTATGACTTGCTGAATAAAATGTATACCGTCTTTCTGTTGGGTGGAGCTCCCTCCATACATCAATCATCCCGAGCTCTGTCAACATGTGTCAGCAGGACACAGTTACTCTGGTGTGGGAGCAGATCTCTTTAATGTGTTAGAGGAGTCTAGCTTACATTGTAGCTGCATATTCCAGTCTCCTCCACATATTAAAACCCCAGTGGCTTCGGAAGCAATCAAACCAAAAATTTCTCTAATAAAGGAATTATCCTTGCCAGGTGGTACATACACATTAACTAGTGTGACCTCTTTCTGTTTAAGGAACCCCTAGATTTCAGAAACCACTTGGAAATTCACTCTATTACGAATCATTATTGCTACCCCTCTTTTTCTCCCTTTCTTATAACATGAGTAGAATGTATTTCTAAAACCATATTTTTTTTAACTTTTCATTCTGTCGAGATGGGTCTCCTGCCAGAATATTACATGCAGTTTCTCTCTCTTCATCTTTGCAATAACCTTGCCTCACTTGATTGGATTGTGTAAGCCCTTTACATTGAGGGTAACTACCCTATATTCCTGACATTGCATTTATATCCACAGATAACACAGGTAGGGGAATGACATTGCAAGATAAAACAAGCCAGTAAATGGAAAAACTACCCTGTGTACAACTCTTGTTTCCCAGAGTACTGAAAAAGATTTCAGGAAGCTGACGCAACGGAACGAGAATGCTACGTAGGTAAATTGCTTGGCAAGAGGCTGTAGTCTGCCCTCCACTTTAAGACTACTGCCGTGACATGCCCCAACAATTTCAGCAGGCATAAAAAGCTATTTGGGAGTTTTAAATGCTTTCGTCCAATTCCTTCAAATCAGATTTCCCTTTTCCATCACTGATCCGATCCATTATATTGCTCACCTAAGATCATTCTTTAAAAGGGTTTCTGTACATACCTCGTCCGTTTGACTACACATAGCCCGCTGCTAAATGGACAACGAGGCACAAGAGGCAACATCCATAGTTCACAAAAATCAAAGGCTCCCTGGTGGTCTGCTGGCTAGGATTTGGTGTTTTCACTGTCGTGGTGTAGGTCAGGAATGTTTTATTTATTTAGTCATCTATCAACTGTTTTTCTTGCAGGGCTATGACACACTCACTCTTACTCAGGAATCTTTCTATTTCTCCCTGAAATAAGAGAGAAGTCTAAAGCGTGAAACTTGTGCTTGCTTGGATTCATTCTCCAGATGCGCAGAATTGCTTTCATCTAAGGCTAAAATGTTCACAACTTCAGTACAATGCACTATGCCAATTAATTTGCCAGTTAGGAAGAGTTTACCACAGTGTTGCAACCTGTACCGTGTGCACTGCTTTCGGGTCCCTGATGGTCTAGTGCAGACCTGGGCATTGCACGGCCCCCGGGCCGCATACGGCCCTTTGGTTGACTCTGACCGGCCCGTGTAAGGTTAATTGGAAATTACAAAATAAACCTATTTTCTTATTTTACCTGATGCATGGACTGAAGCTGCATTTTATTTTTATTTTGAAGTTGTTTTTTATTCACGTTCATGATGATGTAAAACGTATATCGAGACATGCACATGATTGGATCGTTGTCAGTAGCAAGTCACAAGACGACTTTAGCCCTCAGAAATGTCTGCTCATGCTAAAAAAAGAAAGGTAGATGGCGAATGCAGGGTTTTCAACAAAAATTGGACTGCTAAGTATTTATTTACTGAAGTCAGAGGTAAAGCCGTGTGTTTAGTTTGCGGGGAGCAGATCACCGTGTTTAAGGACTACAATTTGAGTCAGCATTAGGAGACGAAACACCCGGAGAAATTCAAGAACGTGACTGATGCTGAAAGGGCGCGGACATCGGAAGCTTTGCTAGCTAAACTGCAAAAGCAGCAAGGCTTTTTTACCAAGCTTCACACATCCAGGCATGCAGCAACCAAGACCAGCTTTGTGATATCCCACAAAATCACTAAAAACAGTAAGCCATTCTCGGAGGAGGAGTTTATCAAAGAGTGCTTGGTGGACTCTGCAGCACTAATATGCCCTGAACAAAAAGAAGCATTTGAGAAAGTCCCGCTCTCCAGGCGAACCATGACGAGAAGGGTCGAGGACATATCGGGGAATCTGGAGCTTCAGCTGCAACGTGAAGTGGCAACTTTTGACTTTTTCTCCTTGGCTTTGGACGAAAGCTGTGATGTCCGTGACACAGCCCAGTTACTTGTATTTGTCCGCGGGATAACGCCGGACTTCAAGATTACGAAGGAGCTGGCAGCAATGCGGTCAATGAAAGGGACGACTCTAGGGAGCGATCTCTTCACGGAGGTAAATGCGTGCATGGACACACTGGGACTGAAATGGGACAGACTGGCAGGTGTCACAACGGACGGTTGTCCAAATCTTACAGGGAAAAATGTGGGACTTTTAAAACGTATGCAAGATAAAGTGACTGAAATCGACACAGATCAGAAATTGGTATTTTTGCATTGTATTATACACCAACATGTGTTGTGCAAGTCACTGCTAAAAATGAACCATGTTATTGATGTTGTTACTAAAATAGTAAACTTCATCAGGGCACGGGCATTGAATCACAGACAGTTTGTCGCACTTTTGGAGGACCATGAGTCTGAGCATAGTGACATCGGCTACCACACAGCTGTCAGATGGCTCAGCCTGGGCAAAGTGCTAAAAAGAGTTTGGGACCTGAAAACAGAGATTCGAGAGTTTTGTCAGATGAAAGGCAAAGACATCCCAGAGCTCTCAGATGAGGACTGTATGGCAGATTTTGCATTTGCTGTTGATGTGACTGCACTGATGAATGAACTGAACACCAAACTGCAAGGCAGGGGCCTTTTTGTTCATGAAATGCACACCTTGGTGAAGGCTTTCATGAGAAAGATGCTGTTTCTTTCAAGCCAAGTGGAGAGCAACAATCTCACTCACATGCAAACCCTGAAAGAAGTCACACCATCAGCTGATCACCTCCACAGGTACTCATCCATGTTAGGAGCATTGCATTGTGAGTTTTTAAGGAGATTTGAAGATCTCAGAACAATCGAGGATGAAATGCACATGATTTCCTCTCCCTTTACCTGCAGTGTGGATAATGCACCCAGTGATGTTCAGCTGGAACTCATTGACCTGCAGTCTGATGCAGTACTGGCAGAGCACTTTAAATCAGGATGTCTGCTAGATTTCTACTCTTCTCTCAAGGAGGAGAACTTTCCAAACATGAAGAGACATGCTCAGAAGATGTTGGTTCTCTTTGGCTCTACCTACATATGTGAACAAACATTTTCAATGATGAAGTTTACGAAGTCCAGGTATAGATCATCTCTCACTGACGACCATCTGTCAGCTGTGCTTCGCATCTCCACCTCAGACATTCAACCTGACTTCGATGCACTCGTTAAAGGCCTACAGAAAGGTGATTTTTTTTGCACAAAACTGAAATAGCAGATCGATTCCTTATATACCATGGAATTTTTTTATGATTTTAAAATAAATTTAGGCCCCCGGATAGTCCTGATTAGGCCCAATAAACTATCACCACATTTGACTCGAATAGCCCGCCATTTGGCAAACCGGAAGTAGCAGACGACAGGTGCGTGACGTCACGAGTGCCAGCTGCTGGAACAACCCCCAACAATCAACATGTCTGATACTAGTAGTTCTAGTAGCGAAGCCAGCAGTTTGCCAGACATGGACAGCTTCTTCACGGCAAATTTCGATCCGAATATTGTTGATGACAATGAAGAGCCTGAAGAAGAAACCGAGGAGGGATTGGGGCTAGAACCATACAGGTTTGAGCCAGCCATTGCCAGTGACAGTGGGTCGGAGTCCGAGTCCGAGAGCAGTGGGGACGATGATGGTGATCATGGTGATTTTGGTCGTCTTCAGAATGCCGATTGGTGAGCATACACTGTGTTTGGTCTAGGCCACGAGTCTGGACGATGTTGATGAGGCATAAATAATTTTGTCGAGAGGGATAAGCACTGCACTGACAACTGAAGCTAACTGACACTGACAGCCTGTCAACACACTTTTTACACAGTGCCGGAGTCAGTGAGTGCAGACTGGAATGCTGGATCACAATTTTAATAGCTTCTTGTCAGACTTACCAGTCTCTAGCGTTTGTGATCGCTGTAGCCCGGTCGGATTGTGAAGGAAGGGGGCTGCTTAACGCGGTGATGACCGGTTGTTGAGCCGCTTTCGGTTTCACTCCTGTCAGTGAAACACCGGGGTGATATCGCTGCAAATACGTGGCCATGCTCGATATGTTTCCACTGCTGTGTGGCTTTCTTGTACCACAGTGCCTACACACCGTCACGGTTTTATCCACCAACCTCTTTCCTTCTTCATTAAATTTGACAGGGAAGCCAAAATGCTCCCAAACAGGGGATTTAAACGACGTGGAGCTCTTCTGTTCCTCCGCTCGCCATGACCACGCTGTGTTGCAGGTTAGGGGTTTTCTTTATGTTAGCTATCGCTATGTCAGCTACGTGTTATGTCTGTGTGGTAACCTAGGCGACAGGTTTGTGTGGCAGCGCGAGTATATGGAAAAAGGACGTAGCACTAGAGGCAGCAGTTATCGTTACAGTAGTCACCGAAGTCTAGCCTACTTTTATTTTCCATGCCCACTGTTCTACATGTTGTACGCTGAGGACAATAAATCACAAACGAGCCATAGGACTGTTTGCTTATTGAGGAGGGAACTGTTGCAGACTTTTACCCAGAGCATGGAAAGTAGCTCTGTCCCTGGAACTAGCGGAATGGTAACGGCTGTGTGAGGACTGAACAAGCGCACATTTTTTTTTTCATAAATCAATCCGAGGATCATGTGTGTGCCGAACTGAAATAATTGATCCGAACGGATCACGGATCAATGATGATCCGTTGCACCACTAGCCTTCACCACTCAACAAGCATACTACAATGGCGGCAGCCAGGAAAACCCATGGCACCTGTCTGCAATGTCAGAAGTGGAATTTGAACCCACGCCTCCAGGGGAGACTGCGACCTGAACGCAGCGCCTTAGACCGCTCGGCCATCCTGACTATTAAAAGGAATATTTGACGACACTGTCGGCGGGCCCAGGCATCATTCCAGCGAATATGTGGGTCTGCGTTGTGTTCGTGTTGAAGGGGAATATTTACTAGGCATGCAGCTTCATGGAAGACTCTCCTTCTGAGTGATGGGACTGTGATAGCAATTTTCCTGCACCTTGAAACGGGACAAGAAAATCTTATTTCACTCCTTGCCGATAGTTGTCTTTTCATCTGACGACTGTGTCAGTCACACAGAAATTCCTCGTTAGTATAATGGACAGTATCTCTGCCTGTAACGCCGAAGATCGGGGTTCGATTCCCCGACGGGGAGAGCTAGGTCTTTTATCAGCTGCCTGCCACCAAGTGATGATTGTTTTGATACTCTCACCCATCTTCGGCCTAAATGTCAATAGCCCCCTTCAAATAGCCCAACATGATGCCAGGTTTCTTCGGTCAAAAGCCCTTTCCCGTTTACTATGGTGTTAAGTGCAAACCAAGACCTTATAATCAACAATGTTCCTTTTGCTAATGATTCTGTCCTGCCCAAAGCACTGTAGAAGGTTGTGACAACACAGCTTGTTGAGCTGTGGTCAGAAGATTCTCATGCAACAAGTGTCTTGGCTGTTGTTTAACAGGGCTCCTGAGGCAAACAAAAAGTAGGCATAGCATTTGGAAGCAAGAACTCTTCGGAGGTAAAGCGGCCACAATAATCTTTAAACTAGATGATGCAGTGGCAGAATAGCAATACGACATGGTATTGCTAAGCAAGGAGTTATCTTGAGTGGCCTTGCCAGTGAAAATGGTCCTCTAGGAGAACTCTGCAATGTCAGAAGTGGGATTTGAACCCACGCCTCCAGGGGAGACTGCGACCTAAACGCAGCGCTTTAGACTGCTCGGCCATCCTGACTACTAAAAGGAATATTTGACGACACTGTCGGCGGGCCCAGAAATCATTCCAGTGGGGTGCCATGACCTAAACGTGTGGAAAGTTATAAATCATATCTGTCCATTTAGCCTTCTTACACTTGCTCTGACTTAAACTGCTACTGTGTCAATGCTAAATGATGAAAAAAAGTTCTAACTCAAAGGTCACAACAATAAGGATCAAAAGAAATGTGTGTCCCTGTATAGGTCGCTCACTGTGTAAGGAGAAACCGAGTCCTTTCAGGCACTAGATCTCAACGAAGAAAAGACTTGAGCCTGAAAAGTTGTCCACAAGACAAAATGTATAAAATATGAAGTATACTATTAATTTAAGATGGCTCTGTCAGAAGTCAGCCATGGTGCCTGAGAACTTTAAGCAATGGACCTGTATTTAATTTGGCCAAAGGTCATAGGTTCTATCCGTGCCCTTGTTTTAGCATGTGCATGTGCATGCCCTTGTTCCTGGATCAGGCTATGGTGTGAGGACGTACGGCCAGCATGCATAGCCTCTGTCCCCAAGCAGGACACCATTGAACTCTCCTGCAGAATAAGAGAAATGTTGGATGGATATACATGTGTTAAGACTTGGCAATTTAATGCAATATGTGCCTTATATGGCTATCTATAATAAAGTATGACGAGCACTTTAAATTCCTTAAGATGACCTCTACACCTGACCTCTCATTACATTACCAAAATTCTGCCTATGCTACACCTTACTTCAAAAGTACACTCCTTCAGGTAAGTAAAATTCTTGCACCTTGTGCAAACCTCTGTGCCAGGATGCTCGGAAGATCCTAGAATCATGAACTGATCCCGGCCATTTAGCCTCAATGTTGGAAATGAAATGACCTCCATCACAGATCATCTGTATGCTCGGAGGATAGGACTCAATGATGAGGTTTCACAGGGCATAAATGTAACATTGCTCAGCATTACTCAAAGGGGTTGATGTGGTGTTTTTCAAAATGAGAAATCCAGTTCAGAGTCTATGGACAATTATCCCCAAGTGTACCTGTACATTTAGCATATGGAAAAATGTTCGGTGTACATAGTCAGCCTCCACGGGTCCAGCAGGGGCCTGGACAATGTGACAATGTTTAAATCCAGACTGAAAGTTCTATTTAGATGTGCATATGACACCTGAAAGTATTTCATCTGCACTCTTCACTTTTAAATGAATTAATTAATGATATTTTTGTTTTTTGGAATGATTTTATTGCCGCCTTGTGATTTTATGTAGCTGTAAAGCACTTTGAATTGCCTTGTGTATAAATTATGCTCTACAAATTGCCTTGCCTTGGATGCGTACATGGGTACAGTGTAGTGCACCGATAACATTGGGGATGCCTGAGGGAGATGATGAACTTAATGCAAATACTTAATTCAGTAGGTTGTTTTACATTATCGGCTACTGTAAATGTGGAGCAGCAGCCTTAAAGGACAGAAATCTCGCCCTCCGACATTCGCAATACTGACACTCTCCCTCTGTTCAAGTCTTAACTCAAAACCCATCCGTTTAACTTTGCTTACCTCCATTTATTGCGCCGTTCTGTGTATTTTTAATATGGTAAGATTTTTTAATTCCTGCGTTTTATCTAATATCTTGTTTGTACAGTCCTTGACTGTTTTGAAAGGAGCTTTCAATAATTTGTATCATTAACATTATTACCTGTCCCCCATTTTTCTGAGTCTGGTCCTACGTGGGTGTAGATCGGATGTTTGTTAGGTATTGATTAGTTTTAATGAATACCATGTTCTCCTTTCATTTAATTTAATGTTCAATACGTGTGTATAGTTGCGTTTTTTTAGTTGCACTGGCACCGACTGATTGATTTTTCGAGACAGTGAAAGTGGTGATATGATAACCACAGTCGGTCGGACATTTTTTGAGTTGCAGCTAAGCTAAGCATCAAATTTAGCCTGCCCGGGACCAGGCTAGTTCAGCAGCATAAATTACCATGGTTACTCAGCGGGCGTTCAAATAAGCCACCTTTATGGAATGGAAGTCTCGCTAAATTTAGCCAGAAGTAGCGAAATAAGCCAGGCTTTCCGCTAAGCCAGCTTCTAGGAATACCCCCCAGGTGGGTAAAGGATCTCTGGAAAATGGCAACAACCCACTTCAATTGCAATTTAATGAGAAACAAGATGGTATGGTTCAATTCAATCTGTGCTCAGTCATAACATGTGGTTGAAAGAAAAAGGATATGAATTAGGATGAATAAAGAAATAAAATGAACCTATGTTTTTAATATCTGTATGGAAACATGTTATGGTATCATGTGATGTTAGAAACAGCTCTGATGTCATACTGTTGGTACCACATGAGGGGTTTCTAATTCAATTAGAACCGGAAAAAAAACAAAAACTTAATGCTGATCCTGAACTGTCTGTGGACGGCTCAGCATCCCGAAACACAGCCACTGGTAAGAATTAAACAACATTATTACTAACTAACAAGTGAGAATTAAGCAGATTATGCTGAAATTTTATTTTTAACGCTCTGACCTTAATTAAGAGAGGACAGACAATATTTATCCTAAACAGGTTAATCAGTTAGTCATTGGGAAGAAATGGCTGCTTTCTTGATGCTGTGCTGCTCCCAAAATGAGATCTAACCACAAACATTTCTGTCCTGCAGCAAAGAACAACACAGGAGGAGAAACTGCAGTGGAGCAGTTCGGCAATTAATGAACAATTAATTAACAATTAATCATGGTTTACTAAAACTTCTCAAATTTTCCCAAAAATTCTGTGTGTGTTTTTGTCTTCTTTTGTTTTCTTCTTTCTTTTGTTCTGTGTTGTGTTGTGTTGATGTGTTGATGTGTTCTGTTAGATTCGGTTCTTTTAGTAGGAAGCTCAAGAACGGACCGAAGTAATTCAAGTGAAAATGAAGTGTTTATTTGTAGTCACACGTCAAAGCATATCAGCGCTGGGCTCAGTGGGAAAGAGTCCCCGCAGGAAGTCTGTCAGACTGCGCGCTGATTTCCGGGTATCATGTTTATTTATAGTCTCATAGGTTGGACTCACATTCGACCGAGTATGATTGGACATGAGTAGGTTCAACATGCTTCGTCATATTTTCTGGATCAGCCCAAAACAATGGCCCTCATTTATCAAACTTGCGTAAGACGAAAAACGTGCGTAGGTCGTGTGTACGTTCTTTTCTGCGCAAAGGTTGGCATTTATCAAATCCATCGTGAGCGCAGGAAAGATGAAATCGCCACGACAGGTCTGAGGCCGTGTACGCACTTTTCCATTTTGACTTGCGGTGACTGCAATACAGCAGCGTCACTAGTGCGTGCTCAGGAGTCGCAACAAATCCCTTGGTTAAAATTACAGACTCATCACTTTAAAGAAGGCCCATGTTTTATTTGACTTCAACATAAATATAAACATAAACGCAAATTAAATAAATTAAACAAGTACAACTCCGTAATTGGAAGAGTGATGGCTCATTATTCAACCGCGCACCCTCACACCGAACAAGAGAGGCGCTTTAACACTGCGCATTCGCGCACGCGTGCCACTGTGGAGAGCTGTATAGGGCTCCTAAAGCTGGATCTGTCTCTCGGCTGCGGGGGGAACCCTATCCGCCCGAAAAGGTATGCAATATTATTATTGCATGCGGGGATCTCCATAACATTGCCCAAAAAAATGGAGTGCCATTTCCAGATGTACATCCAGAGGACCCCGTACCCAGAGATCCCTACCACCAGCCTGCACAGCCAAGAGCGCTCAGGAGGAGAGAGGAACTTATTCAGCGATTCTGACTTTCGGTAAGCATTCTGTTATTCAAGGAAAAAAGAAAGGAGAACAACGATTTCTTTCAGCATTTATTCTGTGACTTCAGTGTTTCATTTATGTCTTTCAATGTACTGTCGATAGATTGCATGGTGTGTGTTAAAGCCATCATCCACTTCACGATCTCTGTTTGTCTTTCTAGGACCTCTGTGGTTAACACGGCTGGCCGGTGTGACGCTGCAGACCGGGGGGCAGAGGCAGAGGCAGAGGCTTCGGATGTTGACGGGCCGCGTATTCGTTGCGCGGGTCAGGTTGCCTGGATGCCACTTCGGATTCATCTGTGAATGAAAAATATTAGTTTGATTAGGAACCTCATTTGTGTTGAAAATTAAAGCAACTGTTTTATTTAAACGTCTTGGGTGTGCAGTCATTCTTACCATTCTCGAGCTCTAGCATGGGCGCATCAGTGTCAAGTTTCCCTCGTATTGTCCTAAAAACAAGGGTTATCCCAACTGGCCAGTTGTTTTGTTTTGGTTTATGTTTATTTTATGATTTCTTTGATTTCATTTTTCTTTTCTTTTGTTTTTGTTTTGGTTTGGGGTCCATATGAAAAAATAAATAAATAAATGATGAATTGGGCATTAGGATTGAACCTTTCAAAGAGACATGCCCTAAGTATAAAAATACAGTGCAAATGACATTTTGCACTACTGCGCTGCCCGATTTCTTGTCCTTCTAATATTATTCCACAGATTCAGAACCACTACAGAACGTACAGCCGGAGGACTCATAAGCTTGAGTTCTGGGAGGCCTTGCCCATCATGCCAAGATGATGGTGGAAAAACCACACAACAAAATGATCCCAAAAGAAGATTAGTTAGGAAAAAGGGTGGTAAAGACCCTTTATGGAGGGACGTACTGGTAACCTCTCCTTCCAAGATTAGTTCCGGATCAGAATGCTGAACGGACGTTCAGCCAACAGGAGAACCAAGCACCAAGCAGTGACAGGATTGGACCAGAAGAGACCACACGACTCGTCACATCAGAAAAAATATATGTATCATTTTTGTTCATTTAAAAGAAATGTTAATCATAATTTCTCAACAGGTTCATATACTCATGGTATCATGCCCTGGTTAAATTCGTATTTCTGTTTTCATTTTTAAATCATTTAGCGAATTCCTCTTAAATGTTGTTAATGAATCATTTTTAGTATGTCCATTGCCATTGGTGTGACTCAGCTGATCAGAGTGGGACCTTAGACATTGATTAATACTCCTGATATAGAAAGTTTAGCTAAAGCATTAGAATTATTTTTACTATTTCCACATGCTTGTGCAATGAAGACTTGCTTGCTGCTGTAATTGCAAAGAAGAACAGCTTACACATAAGCTTTCATAATGACACATGAAGTCACTTCAAAATGGAGATGGCAGAAATCTCCTATCTGATTGTGCTACATCTTAAAGGTAAGTGGCGTCTTGCAGCTTGGGGGGACTGCTAAAAAACTTGCTGCTGCTAAAACAGATGTGACACAATACAGAAGATTACATTCCTACCTCAGTTATTTGACTGAATTGGTTGAAATGATAGAAATCACTTCAAAAGGAATTGTTAAAATTGGCTTTGTTCTTAGACATTATAAATGAAATAAGTCTCAGTACTTTTCCATCCAGGAATGGGAAGACAAAACAATTGGGAAAGCCTGGGAAAGCAAGGGCAGATTCACACACACACATTGGGCCTCATGCAAGAACCGTTCGTACGCACAGATTTGTTCTTAAACCGTGCGTACGAGTGATTTAAGAGAATTTGCGCATTCACCAATTTTTTCGTATTTTACGTTTTCTTTCAGGTACGAGTGATCCAGACCTGTCGTTTGCCTGGGAATTCCCATGCTGCTTTGCGCTCGATTTCATTCTCACTGCAAAGTCAGCCTGGAAACCACCGCCCTTATTTTTGCCAGAGTTTGGGAACCAATCACAGAACGGGGGGGGGGGGGCGGGGGGGGCGCAGCAAGACGATGACGACGTCTATGCGCTACACCGAAGCTTGTAGAGTGTTAATCCAACATGACAGCGGACACAACGTTACCGTTCGATGCAGCCTTAGAAAGTGTTTCGGAGTAGATTCACCCTAGTGTCACTTGAACCGTGACATCCAGCCAAGTAGCCCACCCGAAGTTTTTCCGATATTGGCTGAACATCAGCTGAGTTACTGAGTTATCCCGAATAGCTTAGTACAAGCGCTGACGGACCCTGGCAGTATCTCCAAAATTACCACACTAAAATCACATGCCATGACACCAAACTTCTACAGTAGTACAAATATGGTCTGTACTCACAAAACGATGCATTTGGAAGTTTGTACATAGTCCAGGAGTTTATTATTATCAACACAAGCCTGATAGCTTCTCTGCTGCTAAAGCTTCGTTGACGTCACTTCTGGGAGCTGGGAGCTTCAAAGTAAGATGAGGGTTGATCTACTACTGTAGACAACAAAGCAAGGCTGCTCAATTTCTCCATTATTAAAATAAATTCACAACTCTACAACATAAAAATTCATGTAGAATATAGCACATAGGCCTACTTTGTTGTCAATTTAAGTAGCTTAGAGCGCAAGTTTATTTTTGCTTTACTTTTTTTTCTTCTTCCTCGTCGAATTTCTGTCGTCATGTGGTATAAGTGATACAATTGGCTATGAATTGCACGCAAAGCAGCATGGGAAGAACCTGACGTCATTTGATAGACATTCATAGCGCCCAATAAACGGCTCTAGGCATTCGTAAACCACGCCTCAAATACGAGAAAATGCACACCTAGTTCCCAGACCACCATCTCATCGAGATTGTGGACGTGTCAGCCAGGCTAACCTGTCGTAGGAGATTCGTAAAATAATCCGCTGTTATTCAAATCAAGTTTGCTTGACTAATGGATTGTATATTTAATTACTTTGAAGCAAACATAAAAAAATATATACATTATACCCCATAATTATGCTGACATTATTCTGTTTGACTTAAATTAAATTAATCGGACTCTGTATATAACACGAACCAGCGGCTGACTTGCTACTTTTGGATGCCTTAGTGCGTCAGGCTCTTGGAAGAGACCGTGTAGATATCCTGCGGAGACAGACGAATGGCTGACATCGCGATTAAGACTGCCAAGGACTGTGCTGCTGCAAATATGCAACTTGCTAGAGCCACAACTCCAGAGAGAAACACGCTGATCTAACCCAATTCTACCACACGCCCAGGTCCTCACCACCCTTGGATTTTTGGCCACTGGAACCTTTCAGAGCGAGATTGGAGATAGATCGGGGGTGTCCCAGTCCTCTGTGAGTCTTGCGCTCCCCTTGGTCATCAAAACTCTCATCAGGTTATCACCCACGGTACATCAAATTCCCATACACCGCTGTCCAACAAGTGCAAATTAAATGAGACTTTCATGTCGTGGCTGGACTGCCAATCATAATTGGAGCACGAGACACATATACGCATCAAAGCACCCGTGCCGTTGTGCAGCGCACTGAGCTGAAGGCCAGGTGAGTGCGTCTCGATACAGCGGGGGGCAAACTGCTCTATAGCCCAGAGAAGCCATGCCAGATTTGCGAAATATTTCCATGAACGAGGGTCTCCACCTGAACCAGCCCAGGCAGACCAGAAGGTGTGGTGCCAGAAGACCCCCCTCATGGACCACCCCATCAAAGAGCCATCATTTTTTATTTTATTTCTTTTATTTAACCTTTCTTTAACCAGGAAATGGTCCCATTGAGTTACAATAACTCTTCTGCCAGGGAGTCCTGGCCAAGAAGGCGGCTTAAAAAAGATACATTACAATAAAACACAAGAGACCAGACAAAACCACTACTACATCACATCTAAACAGAAGTAGACATATTAAAAACTGAGTATACACAGACACTAAAAATCCTGATGAAGCAACAACTGATTGCACGGCTTTAGTTGCAGTCATCGAGCGCCTGCCTATGGCGAGACGTCTGTCACGCTTTGATGAGAAGTGTGGACCCCGGAGCGGATACACAGAGACAGGTGAAGTAGATGGTAGATGATTTATTTTAGGATGACGTAACCCAATATTCCAAAATTCCAAAAACATGAAACAAGACGATAACTCTGAAAGACCAGGATAACGCAGCTAACGCAAAAACAATCTGGCAAAGAAAAGGGGAAAAAACCAAATATTTATAGAAGGAAGAATAATTAACAAACAATAGAAAACTGGTGTGTCATGGAAGCATGGCATCCCCTCCTGCTGGTGGAAGGAAAAACCAGGAAAAGAAAAGAAACACTTAAAGCTATACAATGTAACTTCTCAAAAAGCCCACTCTGGAGCTCCCCCTACAGGCTTGGAGGTAATGTACGGTTACACTGTCGTAAATACAACACCCTTTCACTTTCACTTTTCACGTTTGTTTACGAACCGGCGAGGAGTCAGAAGGTGCAAGCTATGTCGACCGAGAAGGTAAGAGTAATCAAATGTACCTGGGAGCGTGAGAGGGGTCTATTTGTTTTTGCGGTAGGTGTGCCAGAAAGCAAGTCGAAGAACTTCCGCTCAGCTCCCGGGCCGCTCCAGCAAAGTTACATAGCGCAGTTTTTCCAACTCAGACCCCCGAAGGGCATAGGAGACAGGCCAATCGTAATATTAAAACTCATTCTAGCCGCAAAATTTTTTTCAAGATGTTATTTTAAGGTAGAAATGTTACATAGTATTGCTTTAAGCTGGCCCTGGAGTTCCAGCAGTGGCTGTGACAACGTCTTTTTTTAAAAGCTATTTTCATATTAAACCATTTCTTTTTTTTATTATTTCGGTGACAACTACAGGTGACACGAAATTAACAGCACTCCTAATTGCTTCCCATTTCTTTGCTTTAGCAGGTCCCGTAATTCCACTGCTGACACTGCTAAAAATGACAGATTTTCCTTTTTGGATCTCTGAAAGCAGAACTTCAATCTCAGAGCCCCTAAAGTTGTTCTTTTTGTGCCTTGATGCCATTCTCATGACTCAACACTCAACACTTCCTGGCACAGGAGCGAGGGAGCGCAGCCTATTATGGTATAATCTTGGGCGTGGAGTATGCAAATCTACTATCCTCGTGCACGTGGATAGTAGATACGCACGAGTGGGATTCATCATTTACGCAGGTCGTTTACACACTTTTTAAGCAGTTAAGAGCGTTTGTTGAATCTGACGTGGCGTGTTCTGAGTGTTTATCAAAATCCCTTCCTATAATTGTACATTTTAGTTAACAGAGTCAAATAATCTGAGATGGAGACAGGATTCTAAATTGTTAGTGTTGCTGGGTTTCAGGGTGAGAAATGAATTACATGTTAAAGTGAAATGAGGGCTGAGTCTTTGTACTGACGAACAGAACTGGGAGTTCTATAGTTCACTTCCTGAAAAATACTAAAGAACAAACATGAAGATGGATCACTGAAGGTTTCTTTATACCTGTAATGGAAAACAAACACAGTTTTGTTGCTTCATATTTGTTTTAGCAGCAATTTAACTGAAAAAAGAAGATTTTTTTTCTGTATTAGATACATAAAAAGGAAGAAACTGAAACATTTCCGCTCAAATTCATATAAACTATAAACTGTAAGTTATCGTCTGACTCTGTCTGAATATTATTCATGTAAGAGAAGGAGTGGATCAAACACTGTAAACAAATACAACAACACAATGTTAAAACATATTTTCAAGAGAGACAGTTGAGGAAATCTCATCTGTTTCACTCATCGTGTTAAAAGTTCTATTATAAAATGATGAAGCTGAAAGGGAAACATGAAACTGTACAAATGGAACACAGAGATTCTCCTGTATGGATGCTGCTCCATTCATCAAGTTTCAGAAAACTGAGCTGGGATTTTCTGCAGGAATGAAAACGATCCAAACACTTGTCAGTCTTTGCTGCTCGATGCCGCTGTTGTGTTTGATGACATCAAAATGTCATTTACTTCAACAAGCTGAAAGTCTGATAAACGTGAGAGTCTCTCGCTGGGTGCTGTGGCGCGCGCCTGTAATCCAAGCTACCGGGAGGCTGAGGCTGGTGGATCGCTTGAGCTCAGGAGCTCTGAGCTGCAGTGGGCTATGCCGATCGGGTGTCCGCACTAAGCTCGGTACCGATATGGTGCTCCTGGGGGAGCCCAGGACCACCAGGTCGTCTAAGGAGGGGAGAACCGGCCCAGGTTGGAAACGGAGCAGGTCAAAGCCCCCGTGCCGCTCAGTAGTGGGATCGCACCTGTGATTAGATGCTGCAGTGCAGCCTGAGTCATACAGCGGGACCCAGTCTTTTTACACTCTTTGTTCTCTCCAACAAAATACTGGGACAACACACACGCTCTTACATCACCTCTTTACACGTTACAGCAGTTTCTCTATCTTCTCTTTTCCATTGAAAAGCACAGCTGTTTCTTGGCCCTACAGCGCCCCCACCTGGAGAAGACGAGCAACGACCATCAGCCACATCACTCACCGCTGCTTCACAGATACACTCTGCTCCATCACTCATTCAATCAAGCTGCTGCTGTCACATCACACACACTTTGAGGAGACTTTTACTGCTTTGATTAATTGAATACGTCCACAGAGATTCTTTTGGGGTGACAATGAGACACACACAACATAAATATGCAAACATTTTAGACTGTCTATCGTGTGACCTTCTCTACAGTTCTTGGATGTTTGTTAGATTGTAATATCAGCACTTGACATCTCCGAGTGTGTGCAACACTCAGACTATAAGACAGTGATGCAGATGAATTGCAAGAATTCTTACTGTTAAACAGCAGAAGTGTAAAGTGAAACATGCTGTGTGTTACTGTGCTCATGAGTATTATTTCATGTCTTCTGTTGTGACAGAGGTCGTACTAATTCTGTGAATTACAACATTCGCTTTGCTCCAATCGTGCAGTTGTGTGGCATCATCACACTTACACTGATTTTTATTTGAAAATGTCTCTGACTGTCTCTGCAGAGGTGACATGTGGTTTTATCACAAGTGCTTCTACTTCTGCTCAGTTAACATGTTAAACATGATCTTTTTAAAACAACCTGATGTGTAATTTAAAGTGTGCGTTCTTTATCTCAACAGTTAGGTGTTAGAAATGAGCAGTTTCTCCTCTCTCAGGTAGATGTGGTATTTATCAAAATCCCTTCCTATAATTGTACATTTTAGTTAATAGAGTCAAATAATCTGAGATGGAGACAGGATTCTAAATTTTTAGTGTTGCTGGGTTTCAGGGTGAGAAATGAATTACACGTTAAAGTGAAATGATCAAATCAAATCAAATTTATTTGTATAGCACATTTCATGTACAAAACAATTCAAAGTGCTTTACATAAAATAAAAACATTGCAGCAGGGAAGAAGCATTAAAAAATACATAGAAGAATATAAAGAGAAACAAATAAAATCATTTAAATGAATTTAAAAACAAGCAACAGTCCAGATAAGTTCAAAGATATCGTGCAGATTTCATGCATAGACACATGAGAACAGAAATGTTTTTAACCTGGATTTATAAATGTCTCCATTTGGTGAGAGTTTAATCTCCACTGGCAGTTTGTTCCACTTGTTTGCAGCATAACAGCTAAATGCTGCTTCTCCATGTTTAGTCTGGACTCTGGACTGGACCAGCTGACCTGAGTCCTTGGATCTAACAGCTCTGCTGGGTTTATATTCTCTGAACATATCACAGATGTATTTTGGGCCTAAACCGTTCTGGGATTTGTAAACCATCAGCAGACTTTTAAAATCTATTCTGTGACTGACTGGAAGCCAGTGTAAAGATTTTAAAACTGCTGTGATGTGTTCAGATCTCTTAGTCCGGGTTAAAACTCCAGCAGCAGCGTTCTGGATGAGCTGCAGATGTTTAATGCTCTTTTTGGGAAGTCCAGTTAGAAGAGCGTTACAGTAATGGAGTCTACTGGAGATGAATGCATGGATGAGTTTCTCCTGGTGTTTTTGGGAGAGGAAACCTTTAATTCTGTTGATGTTTCTGAGATGGTAAAAAGCTGCATTGGTGACAGCTTTGATGTGGCTGCTGAAAGTCAGATCTGAGTCTATCAACACTCCGAGGTTACCAACTTGGTCAGTGATTGTAAGGGCCCGAGTCTCAAGATATTTACCAATATTTACATGGCTGATTCTTTGTTCTGACGAACAGAACTGGGGGTTCTATAGTTCACTTCCTGAAAAATACTAAAGAACAAACATGAAGATGGATCACTGAAGGTTTCTTTATACCTGTAATGGAAAACAAACACAGTTTTGTTGCTTCATATTTGTTTTAGCATCAATTTAACTCAAAGAGGAACTCTTTTTTTCTGTATAAGATACTTAAAAAGGAAGAAACCGACTCATTTCCACTCATATAGTTTATATCAACTCTAAACTGTAAGTTATCATCTGACTGTCTGAATATTATTCATGAAAGAGAAGGAGTGGATCAAACACTGTAAACAAATACAACAACACAATGTTAAAACAAATCTTTATGAAAGACAGTTGAGGAAATCTCATCTGTTTCACTCATCTAAAAGTGTAAAAGTCATATTATAAAATGTTAGATCGATTCTTTCAATGGAAGCTCAAGAACAAGCCGGAGGAATCTCAAGTTAAATAAAGTGTTTATTGGTAGTCACACGTCAATCATATCAGCGCTGGGCTCAGTGGAACAGAGCTCCTGCAGGAAATCCGTCAGACTGAGCCTCGATTTCCGGGTATCATTTGCATTTATAGCCTCATAGGTTGGACTCACACTCGACCGAGTATGATTGGACATGAGTAGGTTCAACATGCTTCGTCATATTCTCTGGATCAGCCAAAACAATGTGTGTGTGTGAATTTGCACCTGCTTTCTCAATTGTTTTGTCTTCCCTTTCCTGGATAACTTTAGGTCATCGTGGAAAAGTACAGAGACTATTTCATTCATAATGTCTAAGAACAAAGCCAATTTTAACAAAATAATGTTTTGACAGAGAGTTGGTACCTTATTTAGATAAAAGACAGTCTTTGATTTAGGATTCAATTCAATTCAAACAAGAAAGAATGCCTTTCTAATCCCAAATTGAAAAAGATAACATTACAGTGATTGTTTTTCCACAATTTACATATTACCTTTACATGTGACTATGTGTCCCAGCAGGAAGCTGAGGACTTCTGTCCTGTGAATAGTTTTATCAGCTGTATAAATGAATATATATGATTTAATGTTCAACTCTTCATACCAATTTCTATGTGTAACTATAAAAAAGATTGATTCATTAAAAAAAAAAATGACCCTGTTCTACACTTAGTCCAATTTGAGAAGAGCTAATGTTTGGATGCTGTTTTTTCTTTTGAAACGAGTTTAAACCTGACTTCAGCATACTTTGCCTTTAAGCTGAAGGTGGGAAGTGTTTATTTCAGAGGTTTTTGGTCATTTGAATATGAGTGACTATGAACTTTTTCAAAATCTTCTCAGTGGAAACTTTAGAAAAGAGTGCAGACTTTGACATTTCTCAAACCTGATATTTTTCCTGTTGGAAGTATGTTGTTCCACTTTTCTGGGTTTCTGAGAGTGTTTTCTTCATGTTGGGATGCAACAAGTCCTCAGCAGAAGTTAGAATCTTCCACAACTGGTGGAGTGAAATGTGAAGAAAAAAAGTTGTGTAGACTGATGGTGTTAATGTTTGTTTTTAAATGATGCTGCGATGATGCTTCTGAGGAGGGAACCATGGCGATCATGGAATTCCTCTGGGCTGTGGCCAGAAAGCTAAGAATCCTCTCACGGAACTGCAAACTTAACCTGAAAGTCCTGCAGCTCGGAATCATAGTTTAAGAGTAATTATTGAGCCTGAATATCACAGCACCTCTGAGCAAAGAAAGATAAAACAAAACTCATCTTATGAGGACGTGGGGCTGACCCCGTTGTTGGGCAGGACACCTGCTTTTCAAGACTGTGATAGCTGATCAAAGGAAAAACCGACACAGTCACATGTGAAAGTGCTCCTAAATATGACAGATCTTAAGCTTTTACTTTGAAATAACTGGCCTCTCTGTACCATAATCACTTACAGACGCACATAAAAGTAGTGTTCATTTTACTTGTGGTCTTGTTCACATGTAAACACAACACATTAGGATGGAACTTTGTCACTTCCTGTTTAGGTTTAGCCAATAAGGCAGGGTTGGGACTTTAAAAATCCAGACTTCTTAGCGAGGCTTAGGAAATGATCATGGTTAGGGGTCAAATGTAATCTTTTGACAGGGAGTTGGTACCTTATTTAGATAAAGGACAGTCTTTGAGTTAGGATTCAATTCAATTCAAACAAGAAAGAATGCCTTTCTAATCCCAAATTGAAAAAGATAACATTACAGTGATTGCTTTTCCACAATTTACACATTACCTTTACATGTGACTATGTGTCCCAGCAGGAAGCTGAGGACTTCTGTCCTGTGAATAGTTTTATCAGCTGTATAAATAAATATATATGATTTAATGTTCAACTCTTCATACCAATTTCTATGTGTAACTATAAAACAGATTGATTTATAAAAAAAAGACCCTGTTTGTAAAGTAATGTAATTTGCCATGTTGTACATATTTCGGTTTATTACATGGGAATATTTTGGTAAAGTCATATTGAGGTCATTGATATACTTTCTAAAGTGCATGTCCATATTTTGATAAGTGTTATGCACTTATATAAGAAAACAGATGAGCAATCCTTAGTTTTGCAATATGTTTATAGTAGTGAACTTAGGGGAAATTAGGGGACTGTACTCTCACCATTCCTGTTCACTCTGTACACTTCAGACTTCCAGTACAAGTCAGACTCCTGTGTAGCGTTACCGGGTATTTATATACCTATTAAATATAAGGATTTATGAGATGTTCTTACAGTCTCAAATAAACCTTACCTCGAATTTAGGGGCACCACCAACCTAGGTTTTGACTTAATTTTAAGTCACAGTCCGGTCGGAAAACTGTTCGAAATCTTACGATCCTGGTGTTAAATTAATATTCAATTAATATTCAGTCTCATATCTCGCTACTTTCGTGAAGTTCTCGTTTGGTTGGACAGACATTACGTAAAGAAAGCATACGACACAATCTGTGATTATAACATATATATATAGATATATGAGCTGTTTATTACAATGATATGATCTTAGACATGAACCTTTAAACAAACAGGAGATGCATTGCATATGGGTGATTATATAAAACACTTAGTGAATATAAAATAAAATATGGGGAATGGGAAAATACTGGATTTATTCAAATAGTTTGGGTTGGCTGACTATTTGAATCTAAATACTGTACTGACATTTCGGATTAATTTATCATTCTGTGAAAGCCTCGAGACATCCATCAAACCCACTTTAAGGTGAAAACGGGTCGGTCTTACTGTGCTGAAGTTCTGTTCAGTCGTTTCGGACCAATGGTAGCGGCCACGCGGGTCCGAGGGGATTTCTCTTCCGCTCTCTGGGCCTTCCTGGCTGTGGTGGCTGACCTTTTTAGCTTCTCAGTTGCTTCTTTCACCGGGAAACGGGGACGATGATGTCAAGGGCTTTACTGTGGGATGATCAAATCCATCGTTGTGTCAGAGTTGGTCCGTTGCTGCTTTCTCTGATGAAGTGAACTTAAGTTCACAGAAGATTAATAAAAGGTTGCTTGGAGTTGGCTTTCTTGGTAGGAAAAGGTGATGATGGCGTGAAACAGGTTGGTTAGGACGTGGATGGCGAGGGACGAACACAAACACGTAAAACGTGCATCTTCAGAGTATTTCAATCTGTTTCTTTGTTCGGGTCTTTCTTTCTCGTCTCCGGGGTCTCACTGGGTTCTGGAGGGTCTCCTCCGGTCGTCCGCTGCATCGTTATCCACACGTCCTTCCGCTCTCTCCTGAGATTATGGGAAAAACTCCCAAACTCCGGCGAGCTCTTCTCTTCTGCTTAAACCATTTCTAAAAGTCTATGAGCAGCTGTTTTCTGCTCAAATCTTCTTCTGAAACTCTGGGTTGGAACCCTTCTGGAACAAGATCCAGGGCACCAGAGGGCAAGCGCAGACGCCTGAAGCGAGCCAGCAAGCACGAGCGCCAGCGGGGAAAAAGGCAAGAGAGACTGTGTTTTCCGCGGTTCCGGGTTTTGACTCTCGGAGGCGGGGCTTACACTACTTTTTCAGCCAATGACATGCTTGAACTGTGTGCATGTCTCTGTAAGGTGATCTGTGCTAGGGGGATTTCTGGATTTAGACAAAGAACTTTGTGTTTCTCCATTACTCCCATCTCATAGAACATTTGTCTCGGTGATTCTGAAAACACCACATCTTGTTAAGATATGCAGATTAAAGATATAACATAGACTTGTAATATAAAGACATCAAAATAACACACATGATAAAGACAATTATGACTTTCAAAATTCAGATGAATATCTATGAAATCGTGACAAATGAATAGTGAATTACACGATGCAAATTTCTGTGTTAACAATGGGGACACTAAACAAATACCAAATAGATACCGAAGGGACATCGTTAGAAGTTACTAGTTGCATATATTGTCCATTTTACTGAGTCCTCTCAACTAATCAACACTGCAGACCACTAGGGGGCAATGTGGTTCCATCAGGCAGGTTGGGCATTTTCCACCAAAATCAGTTCTTTGTCAATATTTAAGCCAGAATCGTACAAATTGTCTCTATATGCGTCTTGTGATCAAGCGGGAAACCTGAAAGAAATTGTACACGGTTATCAAACACATTTAATATAGTTTTAAGATTTACTAAAAGTGAGTCTTCTCAGTTCGTATGTATAGCCATCTGGTCGGTCTGATGGTGAAGAGGGGTGTTAAAGTGTCAACTTTCGAGTTATGGTCTAGATAAGATAGTAAGTGTCCCACTTTTCCAAGAGTGAGTTCTTTGTTCATTCGAGTTTTCCAATTTTAATGGCAAGTGTCTGTTGGAGTTCGACTCCCCAAAAGCTCTTAAGGGTGTTGTAAATTAGGCAGTTTCTGTCTCTTTTTCCTATGTGGAAAGAAAATGAAGATCTGGTTTATATCCACATACGTAAACATCCCCCACAGGAATGTTGGTTTTGTCAAAGTTTGAAAAACTCTTAATCCACACGGCACTGTGACTGCTACACCTGTCATCTACAGAAATATTCAGATGACTCTGCAGTTGTCGGGTGTATCAGAGATGGACAAGAAGCTGAGTACAGAGAGCTGGTGGACCGCTTTGTGGCATGGTGTGGGAACAATCATCTCATCTTGAATGTTAACAAAACAAAGGAGATGATTGTTGATTTCAGGAGAAACAGGGTCAGATCAAACCCTGTTTCCATCATGGGAGAAGAAGTGGAGGTGGTTGAGGAATATAAATACCTTGGTGTTCATCTGGACAACAGACTGGACTGGAGACACAACAGTGAAGCCATCTACAAGAAAGGACAGAGCAGACTGTACTTCTTGAGGAAGCTAAGGTCCTTCATGGTTTACAGCAAGATGTTTCAGATCTTCTACAAGTCTGTTGTTGAGAGTGTCATTTCCTCTGGCGTCATCTGTTGGGGCAGCAGCATCAGAACCAGGGACCTAAAAAGACTCAACAACCTGATAAGGAAGGCTGGTTCTGTTCTGGGGACGACTGTGGAACCTCTGGAGACAATAATGCAAAGAAGGATTTTGCATAAAATCAAGAGAATTATGGACAACCCTGAACATCCTCTCCATGAGACTGTTATCGGAAAACAGAGTCTCTTCAGTCAAAGGCTTCTTCAGTTTGGATGCAAAACGGACCGCTACAGGAAATCTTTCCTGCCCACAGCCATCAGCATCTATAATAACTCCTTGATTTAATTGAGTTACATCAACATTTAATTTCCCTCTGGGATAAATAAAGTATTTTTGAATTGAATTGAATGTGGTGTTAAAGGATCCCTTATGTAGCCTGTAAGTCGACTGAAACTGTATTAGGCAGTAATAACAACTACGATAATTACAGATGCATATTGCTGTAAATTTACCTTTATTTAGACCTTCATTTAGACTTTAGCTATGATGTAAACAGGACAAGAAAATGCACTGGTTGTAAATTGTATATGTGTTTCTTGCTAATAAGACTCCACCTTTATTTTATAGATTTAATTATTTTTGTTATTGTGGTCATCGTGCCCGAGACCTGTAACATTTGGATCATTTTCATTCCTGCAGAAAATCCCAGCTCAGTTTTTGGAAACTTGATGAATGGAGCAGCATCCATACAGGAGAATCTCTGTGTTCCACTTGTACAGTTTCATGTTTCCCTTTCAGCTTCATCATTTTATAATAGAACTTTTTACACGATGAGTGAAACAGATGAGATTTCCTCAACTGTCTTTTTTGAAAATATGTTTTAACATTGTGTTGTTGTATTTGTTTACAGTGTTTGATCCACTCCTTCTCTTACATGAATAATATTCAGACAGAGTCAGACGATAACTTACAGTTTATAGTTTATATTAATTTGAGGGGAAATGTTTCAGTTTCTCCTTTTTATGTATCTATTACAGAAAAAAAATCTAAATTCAAGTTTTTTTTCAGTTAAATTGCTGCTAAAACAAATATGAAGCAACAAAACTGTGTTTGTTTTCCATTACAGGTATAAAGAAACCTTCAGTGATCCATCTTCATGTTTGTTCTTTAGTATTTTTCAGGAAGTGAACTATAGAACTCCCAGTTCTGTTCGTCAGTACAAAGACTCAGCCCTCATTTCATTTTAACATGTAATTCATTTCTCACCCTGAAACCCAGCAACACTAACAATTTAGAATCCTGTCTCCATCTCAGATTATTTGACTCTATTAACTAAAATGTACAATTATAGGAAGGGATTTTGAGAAATACCACATCTACCTGAGAGAGGAGAAACTGCTCATTTCTAACACCTAACTGTTGAGATAAAGAACGCACACTTTAAATTACACATCAGCTTGTTTTAAAAAGATCATGTTTAACATGTTAACTGAGCAGAAGTAGAAGCACTTGTGATAAAACCACATGTCACCTCTGCAGAAACAGTCAGAGACATTTTCAAATAAAAATCAGTGTAAGTGTGATGTTGCCACACAACTGCACGATTGGAGAAAAGCGAATGTTGTAATTCACAGAATTAGTACGACCTCTGTCACAGCAGAAGACATGAAATAATACTCATGAGCACAGTAACACACACAGCATGTTTCACTTTACACTTCTGCTGTTTAACAGTAAGAATTCTTGCAGTTCATCTGCATCACTGTCTTATAGTCTGAGTGTTGCACACACTCGGAGATGTCAAGTGCTGATATTACAATCTAACAAACATCCAAGAACTGTAGAGAAGGTCACACGATAGACAGTCTAAAATGTTTGCATATTTATGTTGTGTGTGTCTCATTGTCACCCCAAAAGAATCTCTGTGGACGTATTCAATTAATCAAAGCAGTAAAAGTCTCCTCAAAGTGTGTGTGATGTGACAGCAGCAGCTTGATTGAATGAGTGATGGAGCAGAGTGTATCTGTGAAGCAGCGGTGAGTGATGTGGCTGATGGTCGTTGCTCGTCTTCTCCAGGTGGGGGCGCTGCAGGTCCAAGAAACAGCTGTGCTTTTCAATGGAAAAGAGAAGATAGAGAAACTGCTGTAACGTGTAAAGAGGTGATGTTGGAGCGTGTGTGTTGTCCCAGTATTTTGTTGGAGAGAACAAAGAGTGTAAAAAGACTGGGTCCCGCTGTATGACTCAGGCTGCACTGCAGCGTCTAATCACAGGTGCGATCCCACTACTGAGCGGCACGGGGGCTTTGACCTGCGCCGTTTCCGACCTGGGCCGGTTCTCCCCTCCTTAGACGACCTGGTGGTCCCGGGCTCCCCCAGGAGCACCATATCGGTACCGAGCTTAGTGCGGACACCCGATCGGCATAGTCCACTGCAGCTCAGAGCTCCTGAGCTCAAGCGATTGAGCTCATTAAGTTCAGTTTTTTTTCCAGGTGATGGTGTCTTGGTCCGAAATATGACTCCTCGTGGTTGACCTGGAAAATTGAGGAATCACTGGGAAGACATGGTTTATACTGTTGTTCGGCAAGTCGGAGAGGATGTCCCCATTTACGAGCTGAGACCTGAACATGGGAAAGGCAAGTCTAGGATTCTGCATCGAAACCTCCTCTTACCATGTGATCACCTGCCGCTAGAAACTGAAGTAGACCCACCTGCGACACCAAGAAGGAAAGCTACAGTGATTGATAATGTCAGAGAGGAGTCAGAGGATGAAGAAGATGAGGATGAGTATTCTTTCATGCCCCCTCAGATCATGGCTCAACCATTAGAATCAGTGAGAGAGACTCCTGTCATGCCAGGTGACGTGTTTGAACCAGAACCAAATAAACCTGCAACAGAACCACCTCTTATAGAGAACAGTGATGATAACCTACCAGAAAGCCAGGATGGCAAGGATGACAACGCAGCTGATACAAAGGATGAGGCATCACTTTCTTCAATGGACGATGCACAGGAAATTGAAATGGAGAAGAGACCTCAGCGGCCTCAGAGACAACGCAGGCCACCAAAGACCCTCAGATATGACAAAATTGGAACTCCATCCTGCTACAGTCTTGCTGCACTTCCCTTTTATGTAAGGCCCCAAGTATGGACACAGCCAGTGCAGCATTACAACCAGCACCTTTGTTTGTATGGGATGTAAACTAATTGACTTATTTCTGCCTTGGACAGTTGAGAGTGTCTTTCATCCATGGACTTTAAGCAAAGAGTGTTGCTGTCAAAGACATTGCACAGTTGAGGACTTTGTTACAAAGTTGACTGTGGTTTCTGCAAGGGACATACTGTGAACAGTTTTGACATTTCTGCAGATATGCGACAATTACTAGTATGTGTTTTGTGGACTGAAAACATTGAATGTGTAAAAAGAGTAACAAGTGCTTTGAGCATGCTTAAATGCATTTTGGTATTTCAGGTTAAAAGTAATGATGTTGAGGACAACATTTATTTTTGAGGGGGAGTATGTGATAAGTAATATTATAACTGATATATACAGTTGCTAGTTAGAAGTAGTTTAATTTGGTCTTGAATGTAAATGCATTTTAAGATTAAAGGGATAGTTCGCCTCTTTTGACATGAAGCTGTATGACATCCCATATTAGCAAAATCATTTATGAACATTTTCTTACCTCCTGCTGCGTCCTGTGAGCCGAGTTCCAGCCTCGTTTTGGCGTCCTCCACCACAACGCACAGTGAAGTGCAACATCTCTCCGTGAGCAGGGCGGGGGGGGTACAAAAAAAAAACGATGAGAAAAGAAAACAAACAAAAAAAACTATCCCAACAAAAAAAAAAAAAAAAACCGGGGGGGGGGGGGGGGGGGGGGGGGGGCACCAACACCGGGTTTCGCCCGGGGGATAAATCAGTGTCGGACCGCCACTGAGTGAAGGAGCGAGCGACAGACTGTTTCATTTATTCGTTCTCCCATCGCTATTTCCCTTGTTTAAGGTACTGTATTTATAAGTAAAAAACAATGTAAATTTGTTAATATCATGTTCATAAGAGTTTTCTCTGTGTGATTGTAGGTTGTTACATAAGGAGAATCGTTTTATTGAGTGTCTAGAAGTCGTGTATAGCTCATGGAAACAGGTTCAAGCTAAGCGGCTAGGTACCTCGTGGCTACACTAGCGAGTTAAGAGTTTTAACATAAGGAATGTGCTTACTCTTTTATTTGTTCAGTTCAATTTGTGTCAGCAGCAAGATAAGTAAAAGTTAAAAAAAAAACATTTATAATATCTTCATGGCAATATAGTAGGTTATGTTAAAAAGATGATTTAGAAAATGGTAAAAACGTATGCTAGACATGGTTGCTGTGGCCCTGAAGCGGGGTGTGATTATGCCAGATATGTATTTTGTATTTGCTGTGCTTATGGTTGATGAAGACTCAGTAAAGAGGAGTGAAGGAGAGAGCGACTGTTTCATTTATTCCTTCTCCCATCGCTATTTCCCTTGTTCAAGGGTACAACAAACGCACACTTTAAATGACACATCAGGTTGTTTTAAAAAGATCATGTTTAACATGTTAACTGAGCAGAAGTAGAAGCACTTGTGATAAAACCACATGTCACCTCTGCAGAAACAGTCAGAGACATTTTCAAATAAAAATCAGTGTAAGTGTGATGTTGCCACACAACTGCACGATTGGAGCAAAGCGAATGTTGTAATTCACAGAATTAGTACGACCTCTGTCACAGCAGAAGACATGAAATAATACTCATGAGCACAGTAACACACACAGCATGTTTCACTTTACACTTCTGCTGTTTAACAGTAAGAATTCTTGCAGTTCATCTGCATCACTGTCTTATAGTCTGAGTGTTGCACACACTCGAAGATGTCAAGTGCTGATATTACAATCTAACAAACATCCAAGAACTGTAGAGAAGGTCACACGATAGACAGTCTAAAATGTTTGCATATTTATGTTGTGTGTGTCTCATTGTCACCCCAAAAGAATCTCTGTGGACGTATTCAATTAATCAAACCAGTAAAGAGGTGATGAGCTCCTGAGCTCAAGCGATCCACCAGCCTCAGCCTCCCGGTAGCTTGGATTACAGGCGTGCGCCACAGCACCCGGCGAGAGACTCTCACGTTTATCAGACTTTCAGCTTGTTGAAGTAAACAACATTTTGATGTCATCAAACACAACAGCGGCATCGAGCAGCAAAGACTGACAAGTGTTTGGATCGTTTTCATTTCTGCAGAAAATCCCAGCTCAGTTTTTGGAAACTTGATGAATGGAACAGCATCCATACAGGAGAATCTCTGTGTTCCATTTGTACAGATTAACTGCAATATACTTAATCACGCTGACGTTTCTTCTTCATCTTTTATTTGTTTTCCCACACAGTTATTGCGGAGCACTTCAGCCATGGAAGCCAAGAAGATGCTCATGAGTTCCTGCGGTACACAGTGGAAGCTATGCACAGGTCCTGTTTACCTGAAACCACCTGAGTGTGATTTTAATTTGTCAAGGTTGTTCAAAGCAAACATCTTCCACACCTGGATAAAATCTGTACTAGCTGGTGTGGGAAAGGGTGAACGGTATCAGTAGGGACACAATCCTCTCAGGTCAAAAGTATTTGACTGAAGGAGAGTTTTCATCCACAAACATTAAGAATTACTGCCTGTGACACAATGACTTGTGTCTTCGCCCCAATGAGTTGATTTTCATCCTCTTCTATGCTGGTGACAGAATGGACAGGCAAACTTTCATCGATCAAGTATTTGGCGGGTGCCTCAGGTCCCGAGGTAAGTTTTCAGTAAATCCTTTTTTTTGTGTGTGAAGTCCCATTTTAATATTTCACAGCTTTCATACATTTGAGCCTTTTCTACATCTTGCTCTGGACGTTACGGTAATTACACCTCGTCCATTCGTGGAGCTGACATGTTCTGTATTTCTGTTGCTGTAAAAGCATTAGATTTGGTCAGAGCTCCTAAAAACAACACATTAAACTTCTGAATTGATTTTTCTCTCCGTGCAGGAAGCTTCCAGTGTCTCCAAGGCTCTGAAACATTTTGTCAAGTCAGAAAAGCTGGGTGGTGAAAATTCCTACAAATGCTCATATTTCCTTTGTCATGTATCACTTTTCTAACTAATTAGGCGATCTTTGCCTCAGGTGCAATAAAATGGTCACAGCAAAAAAGGGATTTAAAATCCACCGCAGCCCCAATGTGCTCACCCTCTCACTCAAACGATTCACAAACTTCTCTACAAGAAAAATCACAAAGGGACCGTGACACCCATATTTTGATATTTACTGTATAGGAACAATTCACATGCGTTTGAATTATCAACCACATATATTTGAATGGTATTTTGAAATCAATCCTCTCTTTTGTGTTGACCAGGATGTGAAGTATCCAGAGTTCCTGGACCTGCAGCGCTACATGTCTCAGTCTGAAGGGGAGCCCCAGATCTACGGGCTGCTCGCTGTACTGGTTCACTCTGGAGCCCACTGTCACTCTGGACACTACTTCTGCTACACTAAGGTACTGATTATCCCACAAACAACGATTTCAGTGTATCAGAACACTGCCTCATACACTCACACACACACATTTTCCTCAACACTTCACCAAGAACTCACTTCAGCAGAGATTAATGGAGAACTCCTTCATATAGTGGTCTGAACAGACTGAGGTCTTAACTGAAAAGTACAATCAATAAATGTACTAAATGAAACTCAGGAAGGTACATGAACACAACATTATTCAGAAGTGGAATCTATGACAGCACATATGATGTTGTTTGGACTTACCTTTAAGCAGGTTTTATTGTATTTAAGACTCGAAATCCATTTCAGAAACTAAATCTACAGAGTGAAACCTGACAAATCTCTTGTTGCGTCTCACAGGCCAGCGACGGACAGTGGTATAAGATAAACGACTCTACTGTGTCTTTGAGCGACATCCATACGGTCCTCAAAGAAGAAGCTTATCTTCTTTTCTACATCAGGTAAGAAAAACATCATGCAGGGAGTCAGAACGTTGGCAATTCCACAGAAAAAGAGTATTAACACGACTGTCTTTCAAAAAAAAAAACAGTTGGAATGCTCTTTGAAATGTAAATGGAAACACAATGCATGAATGTAATATTTCCAGATCATTAAAAACTGTTTTAGCTGTGGTAATGATTGTATACCAGGGTAAAGGTTCATGACATTTTGCCAAATTCTCTACTTTTTGTTGTTGTTTTTGGAAAAAGTGGTTTAAGTAGTTAAACCCAACAACTTCACCGTACATTTGCTTCTGGCAATGAAATGTTTCAGTTTGCTGATGTCATCTTTCATCACATTGTTAGATCCCCGGATATGACAGAAGTTGGGGACTATAACCCAGGAAACTCCGCTCAGGTGTCTCCACAGCCGGCGGCGACGCCTTAAATCAGCACCACCCTCCACAAATACAACAATGGCTTCATAGATCCCCAGCTGACACCAAACACGACAAAGGCGATGCTCAATCTTTTCACATTAGTGATCCTTCTTCTAGTGTACTATAATTTGCTTTGACAGAAGTTTGATGATCTCATTGAGAAATATTTTAATGTCTGTGTTCCTCAGATCTCCAGCAGTAATCACGGCAGTTCTTCCTCTGTGACTGCTGCTGCTAATGGACAAGACACTGACCACAGTCTACCAAAGTAAGTTTAATATTCGGTTTAGAAAGAACATTTCTGCCATTGCTGTTCCATCCAAATCTTCTTTTGGGTATGAATGGGTATGAAAATGACTATAATTTATGCACATCTACTTTGTTGTATTGACATTTGCATTATTTTTTCTTCTGACACTCTATAAACGTGTTACTTCAGCCTAAAGTTTTGATCAGTCGCTTGTATTCTTTGTGTTTGCAGCAAAGTGTACCGTGGTTCCTCTGCTGCTACTGCTACAAAACGGGAGAGTCAGGGTCACAAAAGGACTGCTGATCATCTGAGAAAGCAGAGAGGTTACAGCTCAGAGTTCCAGCACTTTAAAAGATTTAAAATAAGCTCGACAATGCACCACAAGAACAGGTTAGTATTGGTGTCTTTGACTTCGTGCTGACTGAAAGTCCTGCCTCTACTCAGAGATGTGTTCACATAAATGTTAGATCACTTAGATGTTTGAACTTCACAGCACAGACAGATGTACATTCTTACTTTAAGATCTGTAGCTGCCAGCAGGGCATGCATCACTGCAACTTATTTAGAAGTCTTATAGAAATCTGGAGGCCTGTACCCTGAAGCAGCTTTAGAGGCTCGGTGAGGTAACTTCAGCTCCAGGTTTCCAGAGGTTCCTGCTCTTGAGCAGGTTAGGTTTGTGATAAGAGAGCAATACATGTCAGCACCTTACACTCAATCAATCGCCACAGAAAAAAAAAACAGTGAGAAGGTCTCCTCTCTCTAAGACTCAGACTGCAACAAAACATTTTGGCCCTCACTGGAAAGCCTGTTCACGAGAGATACGTAAGAGTCGGAACAAAATGCTGACACAAAACAGACACTGATGAAGCAAAAGCTCAAATATTTGATGGAAGATTAAAAAGTCACGTTGATTTAAAAAAAGGATTCATGTCGGTGAACTACAAAAGATAGTCTGTTTTCTCAGACTCCTGCAGCAGGTAAGTCTGAATGAAGCTGTGAAGAATACTGAAATGTTCAAATGAAATGTCAAAGAATGTTTTTCACTTTAATAGATCCATGAAGCCATTAATATCAACCACCCCAAGCCTGAAAAGTGTTTTAGTAACCTGAAGGTGTTTGGACTTTAATACAGGAACATAACTGTACTCGTCTTTCTGTGAAACTGTGAGTCGCGTTTTTCAGTGATTATTGACATGTTCTGATGGTTAATCTCATGTTCAGTTTTGGAATTGATGGTGTTCACGGTGTTTTCTGTCCATCCCTTAAAGCTCTAACATGGACTCAGACGGATTCACGGATCCAAGAACGCTAAAGAAGAGGAAGCGCACGGACATGGACCCTGAACAGTGTACAAGCAGCGAAGAAAGGCAGAGCTGTAAACGACGTTAGTTGGACAGTAAAGACTTTGGCGATGGCTTTTCATCAGAAAGCACAATCTACAAGTGAGTGCGCGCCAGCCGGTCGAGGCAGATGGCCGCCTGTTATATTGTGTATATATTGCATCAAAAGAGGTCCCCGGGGACATGACCCCTTAAATATGGTTCCGCAGGACAGTAGCGAGTTGGAGGGGGGAGTAGGGGAGTGTGTAAATATGTTTATTCATGTATATATGTTTGGGTGTTAAGTAATAGTTTAGGGGTTTGTAAATAGGTGATTATATTGTGTATATATTGAAATTATGGATGTATGTACATATTTATGATTTATTGATAATTATGTGAATATTTGAACCTACCTGTTAATGGTTTGGTCTAATTGGTCATGTGACTAAGGGTAGGGTTTTAAAAGTGAGGCAAAATGTTTTTGTTGGGGGTAGAGTGTTGGAGATTTGAGACTGATGAGTATTGTTGTTGTAAAGAGTTTGGCTTTTGCATGTGTTTCATTAAACACACCTTCATTGCCACTTAAAGGATTATTCCTTGGTTTTTGCCTCCGGACCGCTCGACAAGTTGACACCGTCCTTCCTGAGTCTGGTTCTGCTGCAGGTTTCTTCCTGTTAAAAGGGAGTTTTCCTCTCCACTGTCGCCTCGTGCATGCTCAGGATGGGGGATTGAATTGAAGACAATTTTCAATGAGATCCGTTGGTTTTCTTAGCTGGTCAACTTATTTATTTTTAATTGGCATTGTATGAATTGGATTTATTTGGATTTGGATTAATTGGATTTAATTGGATTACAATGAATAGGATTTTAATTGGCTTAATCTGGACTGTATCTTTTGAATTCCCACAAGATGATATTTATTACTCTTATTTCTACGGAGAAATCCTCCTTCCAGATTCTCATGTTTTTGCTTTATAGCATAGTTCACTTTGAGGCACCAAAAAAAAAAAGCATGTGCATGTAATATGATACATGCTCAGTTTAGGCTTGGTGATTCCTCTTCTGTGAAAATATATTTATAAAACGAAAATCCTGAAAATTGTCAACTTTAGGGTCATAAAGTGGTATCCAGCAGAGGGCGATGTATGTTAAAATGATACATTCTGTAGTCATTTGTTGATATGAATGAGTTTTGTCATAAATGTAAACTCTTTTATGATTTTCATGTGAGTGGTCTTAGAGCTGAACACTCATTCTTTACTCTTGTCTAATTTACAAAAGCTGACAAATCAGCTCAGCTCAGTGAAGTAAAGTGAACAACAACAGTCCTTAAAAAGATAACAGTAATAAAGGTGAATGAACATCCAATACAGAAGTCACTGTGTTTTATTGAGAAAAAAAAATGACTAAACTGGTCAACACAATGACAAGCTACTCTGAAGAAAGCTTGTGGCAGTAACTATGTTCCCCATGATGGGTGTGCTTACATCAGTAAGTCTTAAGTGGATCAATAGGCTGCTTGATTAATCCGGTCTTTACTCATAAAGTTACGTTCATTAGAGCAAACACAAAGCAAAAAGTCACTTTCAAATAATGAGCCAACATTATTCTGATACAGCAATGCACACTTAATTCTGCCATTGTGTATTGTGCACACGTTACATGTAACAGTGAAACTACGAGGAGTGAAATAATAAAAGGTCATTTTACCCATTTAAACTACATACCAGCAGTGAAATCTAAATCGGGGTGGGATCCGTGGCTCAGGCCGAGCACGGTGGGTGTTTTATTCAAAGGGCAAACCTAAACAGAGCCTTATTCTGTATACATATTTATTTAAATACTCCATACAAACCTCCTGAATATAAATATCCTTGTCTTTTAAAACTGCACTCACAAGACAAACCCCTTTCCAAACAGGTCACTCTTCCTTCATTCTCACCACCTGTTTATAACGATGTTTCTAATAAGACAAATATAATTAGAATAAAAATAGAAGATTTTTTTTTTGTCCTTTTTTGGCAAGTCAGGAAGGCAGCCTGGGTGCTGGTCTGTTTCATCAGTATCGCCTCACGATCGTGTCTCCCTGCATCTGTTTAGTCCGTATAAAAACATGAGCGTGGTATGAGCATCCTTTACTCTTACAAGTTCTCAAAGGGACAGCTCACTCCAAAGGCTGGATGCAGGTCTTTCGCAGGTCCTCTGCAGTTGTCAATACACACAAGAAAAGTATTGTAGAAATGTGCTGAAATTTGGATTAATTAGAGGCCAATTCTTGCTTTGGATTTTATTCCTAATGTACTTATACTTTTTGGAAAATATGGCCCGCCAACACATCTATTCTGTAATTACATTCATATACATGGTGGATTTTACTGTTCGTGAGCAGATCTCAGATGACTACTCCCTTATGCATGCAAGGAATTCACAGGAAATGATGCAAGCATGTTATCCAGTGCTTTTTCCCCGCTACTACATACATACTATATCACACGTTGGCTTTAATTGCATGACAGTCAAAGAAACTTGCCAAGTCGCGTTGATTAGATCATTGGACACCTCTTTTAATTTCAAACTTCTATGTATCAAGATGTATTTTTTTCAATCATGCGGTCTTCAGCAGCTCTTAAATTTAGATAATTACAACCTCAGGTGTTCAATATTTACTGAACAAAAACTAAACCAAAATGCAGAAGCAGTGTTTGAAAAACTAAGTATATCATATCATCAATGCGTCTTCTATAGGAAGTAGAAGCTAAGTAACAAACAGACGCTGCTAATCAAACACATCTGATTAAGTGATCGTGTGAGCACCTCTATAAAAGCAGTTTTAGGCAGTTTGCATATTTGGAGCATTTAGGTGTACAATGCAAAGAAGGAAAGGACATAGAGAAGCAATTGTTGCAGCCCATTAATCTGGGAAGGGTGATGAAGCCATTTCCAAACTATTTGGGTCCATCATACAAGAAAGAAACATTATTCGATTGTTGAGAAAGCTGCCAATCATCCTGTGGAGTGGACATTCCAGCGAGTTCTTCACAAGGTCAAACTGCTGCTGAGTTACATCTCAGACTATAGGCACAGTTGGCCAGGAAAGTTGTCAGGGTTAGGATTAGGGGTTATAAAGACTCTTCATCTCTTCAGCACAACTTAGGTTTACAAAGTATATTTGCATCCGAACAACCTACAAGACTTGGACATCTTGGAGTTACTGGGTTGACCATGAACTCCTCTGTATACAGAGCCGGACAGTAACGGAGTACATTTACTTGAGTACAGTACTTAAGTACAATTTTGAGGGATCTGTACTTTACTCGAGTATCATTTTTGGGGAGTACTCATGACTTTACTCAAGTACATTTGAGAGGCAAATATTGTACTCTTTACTACGCTACATTTCTATCCATAACCGTGAGTAAAATAAAAAATAAAAAACTCAATTTGTCGTTTCCCTCTCAAACGTGATTGGATTGTGCAGGCACCACTGATTAGGACAGCCTATCAGCAATCACCTTCAGCTTTTCCGCCAAAGTCAGATTAGATGAGAGAAACCATGGACGAAACAATGGAAGAAGACGCAGCAGGTCCATCCCGGGAATGTGCCAACCTGTGGCCCCACCTCGCCAGACTATTTCAATTTCCTGAACAAGTTAATGATAGTTTTCACTTCATAGTGAGCATAAGCCGAGACAAGCTAATCGTGTAACACCTGCTGCAAGACAGAAGCCCGTAACATCAGTTACGGTATTTTTTTTGTTCCACTGCACTTTAGAAGGCTGGAATTAAGTTACAGCGGAGTTACGGCCATGGTTACGGCACTCTGCCTTTGTTTTACCATGCACTGTTGTTAAGATAGGGTTCGAGTTCTGTTTACTGCGCTGGAGTTACGGTGTTATTCTGCGTGTACACCAACAGCTTCGCTTGAGAATTTGCTTTGGTAGCTTTGGTAGCTCGTGACGTCACATTTAGAATGTTCAATTTTTAAAGGCCCTGCGGCTGTGCAGCACCCCCGCGAAAAAAACATGAGGAAAGAGAGGGCAGGTACACGAATAAACGTGTTGTTATTTACAATTTGTAATACAAGATATACATCACGTTACAAATTATGTAAAACTACATTAGGTACACCTAAAGAGCAGGAATAGTGAACTGTGAAAAATAAAATAAATTCGAAATAAAACCCGAAATAAAAAAATCACGCTGAAACTATGAAGCTTTAACATTGGCTCTTGCCTCTGTGTCCAGAACAAATTAAATGCTCTCCCGCTTAGTGGAGCACGCGACGTCTTCCATAAATTCAGACTCGCTGCTCCAGTTATCATCATTCTCAACATGGAAGACCAGGACATCGTTGCTTGCGTCGGTTTGCTGTACCTGCAGCATCTTCAGAGCACTCGCCGCAGGAGGAGGAGGATGTGGGTGCATGACATTATTCAGGCTCGTGAGCAGTATGGCGAGGGCTACCATCCATCTGGTGCAGGAGCTGCGGCTGGACGGGGGTAGGTTCCAGGGTGCCTTCAGGCTGACAGTGGAGCAGTTTGACAGCTTGCTGTCAAAGGTCGGACCGCTGATCACGATGCAGCGGACTAACTACCGTCGCCCGATACCCCCGGATCAGCGCCTGTACATCTGCCTGCGGTTCTTGGCCACAGGAGACTGCTACCAAACAATTGCCAACAGTTACCGTCTGGGGAAGAGGACGGTGGCAAATATCGTCAACCAGGTGACCTGGGCCATCTGGGATGCCCTGGTGGAGGAGTACATGCCAACGCCGACAGCCGAGGACTGGAGGAGCATCGCGGAGGGCTTCCGGCGTCGGTGGGACTTTCCCAACTGTGTCGGTTCCATTGACGGCAAGCACGTCGTGTGCAAGGCCCCGGGTAAGTCCGGTTCCTTGTTCTTCAAGGGCTCGTACTCCGTCGTCCTGATGGCTGTGGTGGACCACAAGTACTGCTTTCGAGTGGTGGACGTGGGTTCCTATGGGAGGACCAGTGATGGTGGCGTGCTCGCGAACTCCAAGTTCGGCAAGAAGCTGCAGAAGGGACAACTGGACCTGCCCAGGGATGCGCTGCTGCCGGGAGCGGAGCACCTGGGACCACAGCCTCACGTATTTGTGGGTGACGAGGCCTTCCCTCTGCGCCGCAACCTCCTGAGGCCGTTCCCGGGTCACCAGACTGGCAGCCACAGAAGCTTCAATTTCAGGCTGTCGCATGCGAGGATGGTCGTGGAGAACACCTTCGGCATTCTCACGTCCCAGTGGCGTATTTACAAAGGCATCATTGAGCTTAGTCCACAGAATGTAGATGCCTGCGTTAAAGCAACCTATGTGCTGCACAATTATCTGGCGCACCGCCCCTCACGACCTGGCACTGATGACGGCTTTACCCACGGATGCAGACAGCAATGCAGCTGGCCTCCAGCCCGTATCCAGAGTAGGCAGCAACAACGCCACTCGTGAGGCCATTCGGGTGAGGGAGACGTTCATGGTCTACTTCGCCAATGAGGGGGCGGTCACCTGGCAGCCTTGACACCCGGCCACACAACGGCTCTTTTCAGAGCCACCAAATGCATTTAAGGCATATTCCATACTTCCATGTCATTAGCCATAAAATAACCTTTCAGTTCTTCACAGGAGCGCAACCGATGCAATCTTCACAAGCACAACTTTAGCAGGTGCGGGTTTACTGTATATAATTTGTCATAATGCATAATTCGTACAGATAGTACTAATGATAAGATAACATAGTGATAAGATAATGATAAGATAACATAGTGATAAGATAATGATAAGATAACATAGTGATAAGATAATGATAAGATAACATGGTAGGGCCTACTAATGATAAGTGCACTTAACAGACTATAGGAAGTCTACAAAAGGTGTGGGGAACCTTTTTCAATCGAGGGGCCACTTCAAATTTTACAAGTCCTCCCTATAGGCCTACAATGAACACAAACTAGGATACAACAACACAGGCATGCACATCCATGGCTGGATGGTTTTATAAATTAGACATTTGGTCAACCAGTAGACATTTGGTTATAGATGCTTGTGTGTATGTGAAAAAAGCCTACACTTAATGTGTATAGGTTAATGTTTTGTGCACATTTATGGCTTGATGATATTAATGGGAAAATTTTACAATTAATGTGTCCAGGTTAGTGTTTAATGCACTCTCTCCTTAAGTGCACTCTAGAGGATCTTGCAACTTACTCTGGGTTGTAGTCTACACCAATAACACTGCCATACACATGGATGGATGGATAGGTAAGATGGAGATATGAAAAACTCCACAATATGGCAACTTCCCAAGACCGTTTTGCTAATGCATTACTTCCCATACATTACTGCTAATTCTTAGTAACTTGTGATTGTGCATCAGGACGCATGTGATTTCTAGAGCTACATTTCGTCTCTCACCAGACTTACCCATTTCATTGAACCACTCCAATTGACCAACTACAGTGTTTCCCACTATACTGAAAAAACGTAAGGGCAATCAGCATGAACCAGTTTAACTATAGTATAAAGAATAACCACAATAACATGTTTGCAGATTGTAAGTAGTGAAACTGGATGTGTATGTGTATGTCATCACATAACAACAGGAATTATTTATAATATTGTTTTATTTAACAATACAAATTAACTCACTCACTCACTCACTCACTCACACACTCACTCTCTCTCACACACACACACACACACACACACACACACACACACACACCTCACAAATTTCTATACTCTGGTGCCTCACCCCAGCCCTCCCTTTGCTTGGCCTCATAGACCATTTGGTAGAAATTAAATTTCAGATCCTGTCTGGTTCTTTCAGACAGGGGGCGGATCTCCTCCAGGAGGCTTTTAAAAAAAAGCGCATCTGCATCCTCACATACTGGAGGTGGGGGAGCAGGCCTCCTCGCTATTGCCTCCATCACCTGCAGCATTCTTTCCTGCAGGTTCTCCCCCTCCTCAGCAGGCTCCTGCCGCTGCCTCTTCCTCGCCCCCTGCCTCTGCCCCTGCAACTGCACCTGCACCTGCTGCCTCTGCACCTGTTGCTGCTGCTGTTGCGGAGGCTGCGGCTGCGGCGGCGGCGGCGGCTGCGGCCCCTGCTCCTCCCTCTGGCCCTGCGTGTCCTGCCCATTTCCCTCCTCCTCCTCACTTTCGTCCCCCTCCATGTTGGAGGACGTCTTCCGGTCCTCTATAAAGGGGACCACAAAGGCCATCAAAGTAAGGTACCGCCACTGCCTACTGGGACCCCCCTCAGCTCCACTCCTCCTCCTGTCTCTCTCCTTCTTCCTCTCCTTCCTCAATGTGTCCCTCAAACCTTTCCATTTTTTTTTACATTCTTCAACTAACAAACAGATACAAACAGAAAATGTAATGTAAGTACAATGTAGGCCAACAGAATGCAAATGACAACTGACACACACACACACACACACACCATAAAACACTGTTCTTTACTCATCATACATACACATACTATATCATTTTCAGCAAGCATGCCAGGCTGTACTCAGATTATTGAGATCTATAGCAAATTCACATCAGTAACATTAAACAACATACACGTGCATGTTCTACATTAAAGTTAATTAAATAAAAAAACAAACGATTACCGATTAACACCACCTTGCATCAGTACTTTGCTTTTAAGAAAGGAGAATGCATTGACAAAAGAATGCAAAGTATGCGTAGACAAAAACTGGCGGCAAACTACCTGGCGCAAAATGAATAAATCGTTTCATCAAAAACAAAAATAGCGCACAAACAAACTCACCACTCCACTCTCCAACCACCTCACTACCTCTCAACCATGCGTCGTTTTTTTTGTTGTTATCCCTGTAGGCAAAAGCTGTGGGGTTGTATAATATTTCGTTGGCGGACACCGCGGCAATCAATTTTTCTGTGGCCATGTTTCCAGGACGTAGGAACTAGGAAACAAAGTTTACACGTCTGTTTCCGCGAACCCAGCGGATTGTCGGACCACTACAATCTGTGGATTGTCATTGGTTTTCGCCGAAACGCGTCATAGCTCATTACCATAAAGTTAGCTTGAGTTTAATCGCTCGAATCCGCTCTGGTCGCTCAGGTCGCTTCGCCACTGGAGAATCCGCTCTGGTAGCGCAGGTAGCTCACCCTCCATAGAGAAATAATGATTTCCGGCGCTCAGGTAGCGTAGGTCGCTCTTGGTGTACACGCAGCATTAGTCTGCTATAGTTTCTATATTTTGCTCATAGCCCATCCTGGCTGTAGATAGCAGGATTAATAATATTAATAATAATAAATTAGTTTTATACAGCGCCTTTCATGGTACTCAAGGTCGCTTTACAAGATATTAATGTTAATAGTCTAATAATAATGTTTTTAATATATTAATTTAGACCTTTTTAGATTAAACATTGTTTACATTGGATATTCGACAGATATTCACAATAAGGAAATAAGGTGTCTTTTTTTTCAAACCAATATCAAACCAACTTCACCACGGTCTGTAGCGGCAGCTGCAGCAGACACATTTCCGGAAAGGTACTGGCTTGATTAAATTCATTCTGGACTCTATATCCGACCACATGAAGACCTCGGGACACTTCGGTTTGGCTTTAAGGACCCTCTACTCACTACCACGTAAGTGTTATGTTGTTTGGAGCTGTAGAAGAGGTATAAAAATAGCGTTTTGTAGCGGTGACATGATTTGCCCCCTTCACTTCCAGGCTAACGACTTTTGGCTAAAAACGGTCAAATCGAAATTCTCAAAACACATCCGAATGACATGATTTTGATGTCAACTCAACGTATGTACTCCCAACATCCCGTAAATTGATCTAAAGTGCATTTTACTCTGGATTATCCCTTTAAGGTCAGAAAATGACGTAAAAATCGCGCGCCTGCAGTTCACCTCCGAGCTGAGAGGCTGAACGTGGCCTGCGTAGCCCCTGATTGGCTGTTGAGGCACTCCCCACGTGGGGTCATACGAACTGTGCGGTGCATTCAAATGCAACAGGAACATTAAACTTTACCGATGCAAACATAAAATAAATACTCTCCCGGTTCTTTTATTGGTCTCTATGTCAGTCCAGAGAGATTCGGGGCTGAAGCGACCGAGTCTGACGTGTAGTGTATTGTGAGCAGCCAGATCGCATCAGACCATCGGATCGTACAGTGTGAGAACAGGAATCGTGAGCTGCGACGTTTTAACCCTTGCGATTCACTCGTACAGTATGAGCAGCAGCTGAATACCGCGATTGAAAAAATCGCACAGTGTATGCCCAGCTTTACAGGAACTCGAGAATGTCCTTCTCACTGGAGCAGTGAGTTCAGTGACAAATGACTACCCAGAGCTTGACAGCATCAGTCTAAAAGTAAAGCTGTCTATGCTTCATTCCAAATACAAAGTACAGTCCATCTCAGATGCAGCTGATCTCTTCAGAAGCATGACCGTTGAGGTCAGGGGCTTGTTTGATCAGGTGGAAAACCTTTTGAGGCTTTTATTGGTTATGCCTGTGTCGTCAACAGAGGCTGAGCGAAGTTTCAGTGCTCTGAGGAGGTTGAAAACATGGCTCAGGACAACAATGACGCAGGCACGGTTGAACCATGCTGCTGTCTGCCATATCCACCAGGACAGGTTGGATAGCATTAAAATAAAACAAATATGCCAGCAGTTTGTCTGCGTTAATGACCGGCGGCGCCATGCATTTGGCTCATTCATTCAAGATTTGGCTAGTTAATAGGCTCAAAGCTACAAACTTAAAAAGTTTTTCAGGAAAAAGTGAGCCGTGGAAAAGTGTTTTTCATGTGACAGTTTGACTACTGGTGTTTTATTTTTGTGGGAACTGTGCAATCAATCAATCAATCAGTCTTTATCTATATAGTGCATTTCATACCACAGGCAACTCAATGTGCAGAGCTAATAAATGCTTGTTGGTAATGCTAAGTGGTCATCCGCCTACATTTTTCAAAAATTGTACATTTCCACTTTTATTGTTCACACTTTTCACACTTATATTTGCAGTGTGCACTTTCAAAACTTCATCAGTTAATATTTTATACAAAATGCACTACAACTGCAGCACCCAAACTCATCAACTTACAGATTCTGAAATTTCAGAAACACATGTAATAATAACACATCTTACTGTGGCAATGTCTGCCTGGGCCTGTGATAATGTTGAAGTCACCAGAAACTTGAGTGACTTGCATAAAAAAATCAATTCTCAATCTTGCCATTATGGTTTACATTAAAAAAATCAGAGGGCTCTGAATCAGATGGGATTTGCCATTATTCACCCCAGAATTGGTTAAAATGCAGGAAATTGCATCTAAGAAATACAAAATTTTCAAGGGGAGGACCCCCAGACCCCCACATAAATGAGGTGTCCCTCAACCTTAGGTGGTGTAGTGGCAAATTATGTCCCCACCAATGTCAACACCATTATTACGCCCTTGGGTTATACACAGTAACACTCAATACAATACATATAAGAATTAATTATGGGTGCCAATGCAGAAGGCATTAGGTAAACATATTACTCCTGTAAATACTTATTATTCTCCCGTTTCCGCCCTAAAGTTCGGCGCGCTACTAGTAATAGTATAACTCAGCCATACAGCATCACAAGGATGTCATTCAAAGTTTATATGTGACAGGAGACTCTCGGCTTTAACGGAACTAAAGGGTTTGTTGATTCATTATACAGCTTTGACACAACGGCAGTTTACGTTTTAGGAAGACTAAAACTCGGCCGAGGTGTTTCTCCCACTCAAATCCTCACTCCAAAATTTCCTTGAACAAAAGTCTCTCATGTCCGAAATATCTGCCCGATCTGGACAAATTTTACTTCAAAACGTAGGTATTTTTGTCCTCCTTCACCCAAAGTCACACTCATTGAGCTCTGCCTCACAGATTTTTCACAAATCACCTCTGAGCCCAGAGGTCGGCATTCCATTTCCATTATAAACGCCCCAAATCCTCGAATCGATGTGAAAAATTATTTTAAAACTGCCATAACAAACGAGCCACACATAGTAGCCGAATAAAAATTACACCGCTGGCTTCTGCCATCTCTTCCGGTGTTGACGGTTCAAGAATAATTCGGAAACAACTTTTACTTTTCGAACAGTGACCGTTTGTTCGAGACAGTGCAGTCAAAATTATACTCCAATTTTAAGAAGCAATAGTGTCTGTACAAATGTCAGTTGGCTCCAGTGTTGCCAGATTAGGTTGAGCGATTTCCGCCCAATCACGTTCCAAAACCCGCCCACTTGAGCAAAAAACCGCCCAACAACATTTTTCACATGAAAACATTTAATATTTGAGTAATACTTAAATTCTGAAACATATTACTCATTAACCACATGACAAGTATCATTCACAGTGTTACAAAGTTGTTGTTTTTTTTTTTCATATCAGTATAATGCAGGAGGACGTCCTAAAAGTATGGATTACACCTTTCCCACAAGATCCGTCCAAGGCACGGTGCAAATATTGCAAAGCGAAATCCGGACTGTATTTGGCCTTCAATCAGTTTTTGGCAGGTGAAAACTGATTGATAACTGCAAAACGCATCCAAACATGGGAAGCAAATACTATGAAGGGCCCAGATCCGATAAAAAAAAAAACAATGCAGTCACGAGGATCGTTGCAAAAGTTATCATATCTTTATTGAAAATCCACCAATAGCCTAAATCATATTCATTACCGTCTAATTTCCAAAGACAGGGTTCTACAAAGTCATCAGATATACCGAGCAGAGATACATGTTTATCACGTAATTGTCTTTACGTGATAAACGTCAAACCTTCGAAGCTATAATTAGGTCTACATTATAATGCAGTTGTGTGTATCTGCATAGTATGATCGCTTAATCGAGGGAAAAGCAGATGGTTTTGCGCTACCGCTCAACGGGCTGCTGTGCGCGCTCCCGCGGCGGCAAATCAGATTCTGGCAGACCATCACTTTTTGGCACGACATCTGTACTCAACTACTATATGGCTCTGTTCAACCAGCTACGGCATATCTGCCGCCTGCTGTGTACGTAGGCCTACAATGTATGGATTGATAGGAACACAATTTGATTTGTTTATTCACTTTAAACATTAACCTTTTTATTCACTGAATAAAATGCATAACTGTTGTGAGAACAAAAATCCCCGCCCAAACGTGTTGAAAGCAGCCCAAATTGTATTCGCCCGCCGAAGGCATTTTCTGCCCGCCGGAGGCAGTCAAAAGACGCCCAATTGGGCGGCCACCCACCCAATCTGGTAACACTGGTTGGCTCTCTGTCTTACATACGCTCGCACCTGCTCCTGTATCCATAGCAACGGCTTGTTAGCCTCAAAGTGGTGTACTCTATAGCTCTGGTTAGCCTTCTCTGTTCTAAGACTGCTTATGAGGGCAGAGCCAAGATGGATGCCCTGTTATAACAGCTTAATGTTATGAATCTGAGCTTTTCTACTTTAAAGCGGCACTATGCAACTTTTTCATGGTCATAAAATTGCTTGGCAATCATCAGATAGCTTGGCTGACCTGTTCTGATGAAAACGGTGACATTTCCATCTCCATCTGGTGGCCCTAGCCCGAAACAGCGCTTGCAACTTTGCCTGTGGCGCCGCGTGCTTTGTTTACCTCTGGAAGTCTCGCGACACACGAGAGCCGAGAACTACTGCTTCACGGCAGGTCTAAAGGGCTCTGAGCCGAGCCAGGGAGCCTGATAAGACACACCTCTCTCCATTAGCTGTCGACGGCTAAATTGAATGTGGTTAGCTTCTAGAGTAGTAATATATAATATGGCTAGACTGTCGCCTTATTTTCTACGGAGCCCCCCCTACAGCTTTGGGGTGTGTATTGCATGGTAAACAAACCCCGTATTACTGAAAGTTGCATAGTGCCGCTTTAAACTGATAGTGAGGGGAAGTTTGAAAATACCCAAAATGCATTGGAAAAATGCATTGAAAAGCACTGAATGAGGGCATTTTGGAGGCCTCATAACTCAGCCATACAGCATCACAGAGACATCAGTCAAAGTTTATATGTGACAAGAAGCAACAGCTTATGAGCCTGCTCTGTTCTGAGACTGCTTATCAGGGCAGAGCCAACATGGCTGCCCCATCATAACAGCTTAATGTTATTAACCTGCTCTGCTTTTCTCCTATAATCTGATAGTGAGGGTAATTTGTAAAATGCCATAAAAGCTGTATATTTAAACAGAACCTTGATTAAAAATGACAGAACTGTCTTCAGCAGACCTGTCTCAGGCTCAACGAGCCCCAAAATGCCCTATTACATCTGTAGCGACCAATCCTTTACTCTGTCGCTACTGGATGCTGATTGTTTAGTTTTGACGTGTACTTCGGGCAATAATCCAACGAAACCTTCCTTTTGGCTTGAAATAATAATTTGCTTTTAATTTCTTTATGAAGCCACAATACTTATAATTTGTCCATACACAATTGACAGATATCGCTCAAGCACAGTCGAAAACTGTTTGCTTCCCACTCATCAGCATCACCTGTGCCACACTGAGTACACTGATGTAACCTGCCTGACCCCCCGCCAACATCCGGTAAAGGTCAGTGCACCAAAGAGAAACTGCCGCCTTGTGGCTAGGCAGTGAAAATGTTCATAAATAAAACATGGCTCCTACAACATCATCAAACAGGACCCAAACAGAAGCCCAAAATGCCTTAATTTTGAGGCCTCATAACCCAGCCATACGGCATCACAGACACATCATTCAAAGTTTATATGTGACAGGAGACTCTCACCTTTAACTGAACTAAAGGGTTTGTTCCAGGCATACGCATCAGTAATAAACTCAAGGTCATAAGGAGAGAAAGAGAGGGCACTTTTGCGCCAAATGCCAAAAACTGGCCAATTTTGGAGGCCTCATAACCCAGCCATACAGCATCACAGACACATCATTCAAAGTTTATATGTGACAGGAAGCACTGAACTTTAACTGAACTACAGCCTCTGTCTCTGGGCGGGCAGTAGCTTGGCACCGATCAAAATTTCTTCTAGAAATGTTCTAGTTTTCCTTTACAGTCTCCAACACACTCTGTGTGTTCCGTAAATGATTCTTTGCATTGTTTGTTTAACACTGGCCACCGTACTTGTGTGACGTTGGCCAATCGGAATGCTTATCTCCCCAGTTCTATGTCTGTTATGTATCTGGCGCGAGCAGTTATATTCGGCAGTTGAAGTAAACTACAGTAACGGTAAACCTTGTGTCGTGTGATCTTTGACACATACACAGAGAGTAAACCTTCTACATGGTGTCAGAAGTGGCATGAACCTTCTCGCCTGCGAGTTTATTTTTCTTTACCGTGTACGTGTAGTAGTGTCTGTTTGTTATAGACACTACTCTGTCTCTATATTACTCTATATTTACTATACTATACTATACGAATAAATATTTACTGGATTGCGTTTGTGATTTAAAGCATGACACAACAAGGGGCTTCAGCAGCGGATGGACCTGTAAGTTAAAGATATTTTCCCATTATTTTTTGTGTATGAAATGCGCTGTGAATAAACTTGGCTTGTGAATAAACTCGGCACGTTTATCTAGGTAGGTGAGGTAGTTCATGGTGGTAACCACTTAAATCCTACATAAGAGGGGAAATTGTGACAAGTAATGGTAGGATTAAGTTGACAAGTGCATGCGAAATCAAATGTATAGCCTAATAAACTACGATTGCTGAACAGGAGGACGACGTACAGCTTTAAGTTTATTCACAGCGCATTTCATACACAAAAAATAATGGGAAAATATCTTTAACTTACAGGTTCATCCGCTGCTGAAGCCCCTTGTTGTGTCATGTAAATATAGAGTAATATAGAGTCCGCACTGTGGTCAAAGTCAAAATATGTTCTAGTATCACCGGCCGCGCTGATGGGGTGATCGAATTTTCTTCTGCTGGTGATGCCTGTGACGTGATGACGTCAGCGATGACGTATTTTGGTCCCCTTTCCTGCACTTGAGAAATTCGTATTCGTAACTTTTGAATTCGTAACTTTTTGATGTGTAACTTTTCGATTCGTGTATGTATTTTTTGATGTCGTAACTTTTCAATTTGTATTTTGACAAATATAAAAACACAACCCATTATAAACACAGATGGATTCATTTTTAGAGATTGCACATGTTTATTTTATGCTCAACTACAACCAAAGATGCACACATTTCCCAAATATGCGCGGATTACTTGCACGGATGCACGTTTCTTTTTGACCGATTTCTTACCCCATATCTTTTCCCCGATATCGCCACTGCCTTGCCACGTCAAGCTACGACCTTAAAGTTAAGTGTCTTTCATGTCAAGTCTTTTGTTTTGTCTCAATAATATTCATGTATTTATTCCACAGTTTAGTCTTGTTATCCGGCTCAGCCGCGCCTTTTGTTTAACTTTGTTTTTTGTGAATAAAACCCAGTCTTTTTGCCTTACACCTCTGAGTCCGCATCCGTGTCCTACCAACCCACCCGTTGTGACAGTTCTGGCTTCTAACTTGACTCGGTCTCTGTTACCAAAGATTTGACATCTTCCCTGACTGATAAATAAATGAACGGCCTGTGGAAGGAGTTTCATCCGCACCACAGTCTGATCATTTCCCCCCTAAATCATCTGAGTCGGACAAAAACTGAGACAAAAATCTGTTCATTCGTCGGTTTCTGTAACTTTCAAGAATTCCAGTGGCAGTTATGTCTGTATTAATATTTTATTAACAGCATTTTATAGCAAAACATCCAGAAACTGCAGCAAGTTCAACCGACTGTTAAACACATCATTTGAATGAAACATTTCTGCTTCAGTTCAACACGTTTTATCTTCATTTTTCTAGTTAAACTGCAAATAATTTCACTGGTGTTCATTCCAAAACATAAATCCAGTATTTATAAAGATCTTTTCCTGTTATACATCAACATATCCAGATCCTTTAGATTGTTTCTTTTCTGTTGGAGTTACAGAAAAATATTCCTTTGCTAAATGTAAAGTCTTCAAACAGGACGTCCTGTAAAATGAATAAACTATCAAAGATGATCCTCCTGAAACTGAAAACAATTCACAACAAAAACTAGAAGACAGTCAGTTAAAGATTAAAGAAAATTAGGGCTGGGCAAGTGAACTCGTTATTATTGCACTAGCGCATTAATTATTTAACGCCGATAAATATTTTATCGCGCATTAACGAATGTTTTTTTAATTAATCTATAGACTTTTTAGAATATTTCTATCCAGATTTGAGCAGTCTAACTAATGTAGTTTCCATACAGGACCCAGTTTATGGTGATCAGAATACCAAAAATGCAGTGAAATGGCCCTGTTCTGCATTTTCACAAATCAGAAAAAGGTTTCACAAATCCCAAACAAGGTTTTAATGAATCTACAACCTCTTTAGAATAATTCCATCCAGATTTGAGCAGTGTAACCATTGTAGTTTCCATACAGGACCTTGTTTTGGTCGATCAAAATGCAAAAAAAGCAGTGAAATGGCCCTTTATGCCCACCCCTTTAATTCGCGAATCGGATGTCAACTTCAGTGTCGTGTTATATCTGCTGGTTTGGTTTGTGTGCGTGGTATGTTTTTGGCAGGGAAGTGTTATGAGACATCCCCAACCCACTTGCGTTGTTTTCTGTCAATGAGTTCAGATTGGCAGGCAGCTAGCCACCATAACACCGTAACTCCAGCGCAGTAAACAGAACTCAAACCCTATCTTAACATTGGTGCATGGTAAAACAAAGGCAGAGTGCCGTAACCATGGCCGTAACTCCGCTGTAACTTAATTCCAGCCTTCTAAAGTGCAGTGGAACAAAAAAAATACCGTAAATGATGTTACGAGCTTCTGTCTTTCAGCAGGTGTTACACGATTAGCTTGTCTCGGCTTATGCTCACTATTGTCAGGCCAAAGTTAGCCATCTGAATTGCAGGTGGCAAATTGGTGGGTGCATGTGGCTTCGACTACTCAAACGTAACCGAGAATGTAAAAAGCTGCATTATCGTAGATAGCCAATCATTTAGTGCACTTTTCTGTAGCTAGAATCTAGCTTAGAAATGTAAGGAAGTTTATTTCAATGTACGTACCTTGACATGCTTCTGCAAGTTGGAGGATGAATTTTTGTAGGCGGTGATGAAGTTCTCTTTTGGTAAACAGAGCAAACACTTGAAGCGAAAACTATCATTAACTTGTTCAGGAAATTGAAATAGTCTGGCGAGGTGGGGCCACAGGTTGGCACATTCCCGGGATGGACCTGCTGCGTCTTCTTCCATTGTTTCGTCCATGGTTTCTCTCATCTAATCTGACTTTGGCGGAAAAGCTGAAGGTGATTGCTGATAGGCTGTCCCAATCAGTGGTTCCTGCACAATCCAATCACGTTTGAGAGGGAAACGACAAATTGAGTTTTTTATTTTATTTTTTATTTTACTCACGGTTATGGATGGAAATGTAGCGTAGTAAAGAGTACAATATTTGCCTCTCAAATGTACTTGAGTAAAGTCATGAGTACTCCCCAAAAATGATGTACAATAAATGTACTCCGTTACTGTCCGGCTCTGTATACAGAGGAGTTCATGGTCAACCCAGTAACTCCAAGATGTCCAAGTCTTGTAGGTTGTTCGGATGCAAATATACTTTGTAAACCTAAGTTGTGCTGAAGAGATGAAGAGTCTTTATAACCCCTAACCCTAACCCTGACAACTTTCCTGGCCAACTGTGCCTATAGTCTGAGATGTAGCTCAGCAGCACAGTTTGACCTTGTGAAGAACTCGCTGGAATGTCCACTCCACAGGATGATTGGCAGCTTTCTCAACAATCGAATAATGTTTCTTTCTTGTATGATGGACCCAAATAGTTTGGAAATGGCCTCATCACCCTTCCCAGATTAATGGGCTGCAACAATTGCTTCTCTATGTCCTTTCCTTTTTTGCATTGTACACCTAAATGCTCCAAACATGCAAACTGCCTAAAACTGCTTTTATAGAGGTGCTCACACGATCACTTAATCAGATGTGTTTGATTAGCAGCGTCTGTTTGTTACTTAGCTTCTACTTCCTATAGAAGACGCATTGATGATATGATATACTTAGTTTTTCAAACACTGCTTCTGCAATTTGGTTTAGTTTTTGTTCAGTAAATATTGAACACCTGAGGTTGTAATTATCTAAATTTAAGAGCTGCTGAAGACCGCATGATTGAAAAAAATACATCTTGATACATAGAAGTTTGAAATTAAAAGAGGTGTCCAATGATCTAATCAACGCGACTTGGCAAGTTTCTTTGACTGTCATGCAATTAAAGCCAACGTGTGATATAGTATGTATGTAGTAGCGGGGAAAAAGCACTGGATAACATGCTTGCATCATTTCCTGTGAATTCCTTGCATGCATAAGGGAGTAGTCATCTGAGATCTGCTCACGAACAGTAAAATCCACCATGTATATGAATGTAATTACAGAATAGATGTGTTGGCGGGCCATGTTTTCCAAAAAGTATAAGTACATTAGGAATAAAATCCAAAGCAAGAATTGGCCTCTAATTAATCCAAATTTCAGCACATTTCTACAATACTTTTCTTGTGTGTATTGACAACTGCAGAGGACCTGCGAAAGACCTGCATCCAGCCTTTGGAGTGAGCTGTCCCTTTGAGAACTTGTAAGAGTAAAGGATGCTCATACCACGCTCATGTTTTTATACGGACTAAACAGATGCAGGTAGACACGATCGTGAGGCGATACTGATGAAACAGACCAGCACCCAGGCTGCCTTCCTGACTTACCAAAAAAGGACAAAAAAAAAAAAATCTTCTATTTTTATTCTAATTATATTTGTCTTATTAGAAACATCGTTATAAACAGGTGGTGAGAATGAAGGAAGAGTGACCTGTTTGGAAAGGGGTTTGTCTTGTGAGTGCAGTTTTAAAAGACAAGGATATTTATATTCAGGAGGTTTGTATGGAGTATTTAAATAAATATGTATACAGAATAAGGCTCTGTTTAGTTTTGCCCTTTGAATAAAACACCCACCGTGCTCGGCCTGAGTCACGGATCCCACCCCGATTTAGATTTCACTGCTGGTATGTAGTTTAAATGGGTAAAATGACCTTTTATTATTTCACTCCTCGTAGTTTCACTGTTACATGTAACGTGTGCACAATACACAATGGCAGAATTAAGTGTGCATTGCTGTATCAGAATAATGTTGGCTCATTATTTGAAAGTGACTTTTTGCTTTGTGTTTGCTCTAATGAACGTAACTTTATGAGTAAAGACCGGATTAATCAAGCAGCCTATTGATCCACTTAAGACTTACTGATGTAAGCACACCCATCATGGGGAACATAGTTACTGCCACAAGCTTTCTTCAGAGTAGCTTGTCATTGTGTTGACCAGTGTAATCTTTTTTTTTTCTTAATAAAACAGTGACTTCTGCATTGGATGTTCATTCACCTTTATTACTGTTATCTTTTTAAGGACTGTTGTTGTTCACTTTACTTCACTGAGCTGAGCTGATTTGTCAGCTTTTGTAAATTAGACAAGAGTAAAGGATGAGTGTTCAGCTCTAAGACCACTCACATGAAAATCATAAAAGAGTTGACATTTATGACAAAACTCATTCATATCAACAAATGACTACAGAATGTATCATTTTAACATACATCGCCCTCTGCTGGATACCACTTTATGGCCCTAATGTTTTATAAATATATTTTCACAAAAGAGGAATCACCAAGCCTAAACTGAGCATGTATCATATTACATGCACATGCTTTTTTTTTTGGTGCCTCAAAGTGAACTATACTATAAAGCAAAAACATGAGAATCTGGATGGAGGATTTCTCCGTAGAAATAAGAGTAATAAATATCATCTTGTGGGAATTCAAAAGATACAGTCCAGATTAAGCCAATTAAAATCCTATTCATTGTAATCCAATTAAATCCAATTAATTCAAATCCAAATAAATCCAATTCATACAATGCCAATTAAAAATAAATAAGTTGACCAGCTAAGAAAACCAACGGATCTCATTGAAAATTGTCTTCAATTTAATCCCCCATCCTGAGCATGCACGAGGCGACAGTGGAGAGGAAAACTCCCTTTTAACAGGAAGAAACCTGCAGCAGAACCAGACTCAGGAAGGACGGTGTCAACTTGTCGAGCGGTCCGGAGGCAAAAACCAAGGAATAATCCTTTAAGTGGCAATGAAGGTGTGTTTAATGAAACACATGCAAAAGCCAAACTCTTTACAACAACAATACTCATCAGTCTCAAATCTCCAACACTCTACCCCCAACAAAAACATTTTGCCTCACTTTTAAAACCCTACCCTTAGTCACATGACCAATTAGACCAAACCATTAACAGGTAGGTTCAAATATTCACATAATTATCAATAACTAGTAAATATGTACATACATCCATAATTTCAATATATACACAATATAATCACCTATTTACAAACCCCTAAACTATTACTTAACACCCAAACAGATATACATGAATAAACATATTTTCACACTCCCCTACCCCCCCCTCCAACTCGCTACTGTCCTGCGGAACCATATTTAAGGGGTCATGTCCCCGGGGACCTCTTTTGATGCAATATATACACAATATAACAGGCGGCCATCTGCCTCGACCGGCTGGCGCGCACTCACTTGTAGATTGTGCTTTCTGATGAAAAGCCATCGCCAAAGTCTTTACTGTCCAACTAACGTCGTTTACAGCTCTGCCTTTCTTCACTGCTTGTACACTGTTCAGGGTCCATGGCCGTGCGCTTCCTCTTCTTTAGCGTTCTTGGATCCGTGAATCCGTCTGAGTCCATGTTAGAGCTTTAAGGGATGGACAGAAAACACCGTGAACACCATCAATTCCAAAACTGAACATGAGATTAACCATCAGAACATGTCAATAAACACTGAAAAACGCGACTCACAGTTTCACAGAAAGACGAGTACAGTTATGTTCCTGTATTAAAGTCCAAACACCTTCAGGTTACTAAAACACTTTTCAGGCTTGGGGTGGTTGATATTAATGGCTTCATGGATCTATTAAAGTGAAAAACATTCTTTGACATTTCATTTGAACATTTCAGTATTCTTCACAGCTTCATTCAGACTTCCTGCTGCAAGAGTCTGAGAAAACAGACTATCTTTTGTAGTTCACCGACATGAATCCTTTTTTTAAATCAACGTGACTTTTTAATCTTCCATCAAATATTTGAGCTTTTGCTTCATCAGTGTCTGTTTTGTGTCAGCATTTTGTTCCGACTCTTACGTATCTCTCGTGAACAGGCTTTCCAGTGAGGGCCAAAATGTTTTGTTGCAGTCTGAGTCTTAGAGAGAGGAGACCTTCTCACTGTTTTTTTTTTCTGTGGGGATTGATTGAGTGTAAGGTGCTGACATGTATTGCTCTCTTATCACAAACCTAACCTGCTCAAGAGCAGGAACCTCTGGAAACCTGGAGCTGAAGTTACCTCACCGAGCCTCTAAAGCTGCTTCAGGGTACAGGCCTCCAGATTTCTATAAGACTTCTAAATAAGTTGCAGTGATGCATGCCCTGCTGGCAGCTACAGATCTTAAAGTAAGAATGTACATCTGTCTGTGCTGTGAAGTTCAAACATCTAAGTGATCTAACATTTATGTGAACACATCTCTGAGTAGAGGCAGGACTTTCAGTCAGCACGAAGTCAAAGACACCAATACTAACCTGTTCTTGTGGTGCATTGTCGAGCTTATTTTAAATCTTTTAAAGTGCTGGAACTCTGAGCTGTAACCTCTCTGCTTTCTCAGATGATCAGCAGTCCTTTTGTGACCCTCGACTGATCAAAACTTTAGGCTGAAGTAACACGTTTATAGAGTGTCAGAAGAAAAAATAATGCAAATGTCAATACAACAAAGTAGATGTGCATAAATTATAGTCATTTTCATTCCCATTCATACCCAAAAGAAGATTTGGATGGAACAGCAATGGCAGAAATGTTCTTTCTAAACTGAATATTAAACTTACTTTGGTAGACTGTGGTCAGTGTCTTGTCCATTAGCAGCAGCAGTCACAGAGGAAGAACTGCCGTGATTACTGCTGGAGATCTGAGGAACACAGACATTAAAATATTTCTCAATGAGATCATCAAACTTCTGTCAAAGCAAATTATAGTACACTAGAAGAAGGGTCACTAATGTGAAAAGATTGAGCATCGCCTTTGTAGTGTTTGGTGTCAGCTGGGGATCTATGAAGCCATTGTTGTATTTGTGGAGGGTGGTGCTGATTTGAGGCGTCGCCGCCGGCTGTGGAGACACCTGAGCGGAGTTTCCTGGGTTATAGTCCCCAACTTCTGTCATATCCGGGGATCTAACAATGTGATGAAAGATGACATCAGCAAACTGAAGCATTTCATTGCCAGAAGCAAATGTACGGTGAAGTTGTTGGGTTTAACTACTTAAACCACTTTTTCCAAAAACAACAACAAAAAGTAGAGAATTTGGCAAAATTTCATGAACCTTTACCCTGGTATACAATCATTACCACAGCTAAAACAGTTTTTAATGATCTGGAAATATTACATTCATGCATTGTGTTTCCATTTACATTTCAAAGAGCATTCCAACTGTTTTTTTTTTTTTGAAAGACAGTCGTGTTAATACTCTTTTTCTGTGGAATTGCCAACGTTCTGACTCCCTGCATGATGTTTTTCTTACTTGATGTAGAAAAGAAGATAAGCTTCTTCTTTGAGGACCGTATGGATGTCGCTCAAAGACACAGTAGAGTCGTTTATCTTATACCACTGTCCGTCGCTGGCCTGTGAGACGCAACAAGAGATTTGTCAGGTTTCACTCTGTAGATTTAGTTTCTGAAATGGATTTCGAGTCTTAAATACAATAAAACCTGCTTAAAGTTAAGTACAAACAACATCATATGTGCTGTCATAGATTCCATTTCTGAATAATGTTGTGTTCATGTACCTTCCTGAGTTTCATTTAGTACATTTATTGATTGTACTTTTCAGTTAAGACCTCAGTCTGTTCAGACCACTATATGAAGGAGTTCTCCATTAATCTCTGCTGAAGTGAGTTCTTGGTGAAGTGTTGAGGAAAATGTGTGTGTGTGAGTGTATGAGGCAGTGTTCTGATACATCGAAATCGTTGTTTGTGGGATAATGAGTACCTTAGTGTAGCAGAAGTAGTGTCCAGAGTGACAGTGGGCTCCAGAGTGAACCAGTACAGCGAGCAGCCCGTAGATCTGGGGCTCCCCTTCAGACTGAGACATGTAGCGCTGCAGGTCCAGGAACTCTGGATACTTCACATCCTGGTCAACACAAAAGAGAGGATTGATTTCAAAATACCATTCAAATATATGTGGTTGATAATTCAAACGCATGTGAATTGTTCCTATACAGTAAATATCGAAATAGGGGTGTCACGGTCCCTTTGTGATTTTTCTTGTAGAGAAGTTTGTGAATCGTTTGAGTGAGAGGGTGAGCACATTGGGGCTGCGGTGGATTTTAAATCCCTTTTTTGCTGTGACCATTTTATTGCACCTGAGGCAAAGATCGCCTAATTAGTTAGAAAAGTGATACATGACAAAGGAAATATGAGCATTTGTAGGAATTTTCACCACCCAGCTTTTCTGACTTGACAAAATGTTTCAGAGCCTTGGAGACACTGGAAGCTTCCTGCACGGAGAGAAAAATCAATTCAGAAGTTTAATGTGTTGTTTTTAGGAGCTCTGACCAAATCTAATGCTTTTACAGCAACAGAAATACAGAACATGTCAGCTCCACGAATGGACGAGGTGTAATTACCGTAACGTCCAGAGCAAGATGTAGAAAAGGCTCAAATGTATGAAAGCTGTGAAATATTAAAATGGGACTTCACACACAAAAAAAAGGATTTACTGAAAACTTATCTCGGGACCTGAGGCACCCGCCAAATACTTGATCGATGAAAGTGGTCCTCTGAGTTTGCCTGTCCTTCTGTCACCAGCATAGAAGAGGATGCAAATCAACTCATTGGGGCAAAGACACAAGTCATTGTGTCACAGGCAGTAATTCTTAATGTTTGTGGATGAAAACTCTCCTTCAGTCAAATACTTTTGACCTGATACCGGAGATTCTCCTGTATGGATGCTGCTCCATTCATCAAGTTTCCAAAAACTGAGCTGGGATTTTCTGCAGGAATGAAAACGATCCAAACACTTGTCAGTCTTTGCTGCTCGATGCCGCTGTTGTGTTTGATGACATCAAAATGTCGTTTACTTCAACAAGCTGAAAGTCTGATAAACGTGAGAGTCTCTCGCCGGGTGCTGTGGCGCGCGCCTGTAATCCAAGCTACCGGGAGGCTGAGGCTGGTGGATCGCTTGAGCTCAGGAGCTCTGAGCTGCAGTGGGCGATGCCGATCGGGTGTCCGCACTAAGCTCGGTACCGATATGGTGCTCCTGGGGGAGCCCGGGACCACCAGGTCGTCTAAGGAGGGGAGAACCGGCCCAGGTCGGAAACGGAGCAGGTCAAAGCCCCCGTGCCGCTCAGTAGTGGGATCGCACCTGTGATTAGACGCTGCAGTGCAGCCTGAGTCATACAGCGGGACCCAGTCTTTTTACACTCTTTGTTCTCTCCAACAAAATACTGGGACAACACACACGCTCCAACATCACCTCTTTACACGTTACAGCAGTTTCTCTATCTTCTCTTTTCCATTGAAAAGCACAGCTGTTTCTTGGACCTGCAGCGCCCCCACCTGGAGAAGACGAGCAACGACCATCAGCCACATCACTCACCGCTGCTTCACAGATACACTCTGCTCCATCACTCATTCAATCAACCTGCTGCTGTCACATCACACACACTTTGAGGAGACTTTTACTGCTTTGATTAATTGAATACGTCCACAGAGATTCTTTTGGGGTGACAATGAGACACACACAACATAAATATGCAAACATTTTAGACTGTCTATCGTGTGACCTTCTCTACAGTTCTTGGATGTTTGTTAGATTGTAATATCAGCACTTGACATCTCCGAGTGTGTGCAACACTCAGACTATAAGACAGTGATGCAGATGAACTGCAAGAATTCTTACTGTTAAACAGCAGAAGTGTAAAGTGAAACATGCTGTGTGTGTTACTGTGCTCATGAGTATTATTTCATGTCTTCTGCTGTGACAGAGGTCGTACTAATTCTGTGAATTACAACATTCGCTTTGCTCCAATCGTGCAGTTGTGTGGCAACATCACACTTACACTGATTTTTATTTGAAAATGTCTCTGACTGTTTCTGCAGAGGTGACATGTGGTTTTATCACAAGTGCTTCTACTTCTGCTCAGTTAACATGTTAAACATGATCTTTTTAAAACAAGCTGATGTGTAATTTAAAGTGTGCGTTCTTTATCTCAACAGTTAGGTGTTAGAAATGAGCAGTTTCTCCTCTCTCAGGTAGATGTGGTATTTATCAAAATCCCTTCCTATAATTGTACATTTTAGTTAATAGAGTCAAATAATCTGAGATGGAGACAGGATTCTAAATTGTTAGTGTTGCTGGGTTTCAGCGTGAGAAATGAATTACATGTTAAAATGAAATGAGGGCTGAGTCTTTGTACTGACGAACAGAACTGGGAGTTCTATAGTTCACTTCCTGTAAAATACTAAAGAACAAACATGAAGATGGATCACTGAAGGTTTCTTTATACCTGTGATGTAAAACAAACACAGTTTTGTTGCTTCATATTTGTTTTAGCATCAATTTAACTCAAAGAGGAACTCTTTTTTTCTGTATAAGATACTTAAAAAAGGAAGAAACTGACTCATTTCCACTCATATAGTTCATATCAACTCTAAACTGTAAGTTATCATCTGACTCTGTCTGAATATTATTAATGTAAGAGAAGGAGTGGATCAAACCCTGTAAACATATACAACATAACAATGTTAAAACCTATTTTCATAAAATGTTAGATCGATTCTTTCAATGGAAGCTCAAGAACAAGCCGGAGGAATCTCAAGTTAAATAAAATGTTTATTGGTAGTCACACGTCAATCATATCAGCGCTGGGCTCAGTGGAACAGAGCTCCTGCAGGAAATCCGTCAGACTGAGCCTCGATTTCCGGGTATCATTTGCATTTATAGCCTCATAGGTTGGACTCACACTCGACCGAGTATGATTGGACATGAGTAGGTTCAACATGCTTCGTCATATTCTCTGGATCAGCCAAAACAATGTGTGTGTGTGAATTTGCACCTGCTTTCTCAATTGTTTTGTCTTCCCTTTCCTGGATAACTTTAGGTCATTGTGGAAAAGTAAAGAGACTATTTCATTCATAATGTCTGAGAACAAAGCCAATTTTAACAAAATAACTGGCCTCTCTGTACCATAATCACTTACAGACACACATACAAGTAGTGTTCATTTTACTTGTGGTCTTGTTCACATGTAAACACAACACATTAGGATGGAACTTTGTCACTTCCTGTTTAGGTTTAGCCAATAACGCAGGGTTGGGACTTTAAAAATCCAGACTTCTTAGCGAGGGTTAGGAAATGATCATGGTTAGGGGTCAAATGTAATCTTTTGACAGGGAGTTGGTACCTTATTTGGATAAAGGACAGTCTTTGAGTTAGGATTCAATTCAATTCAAACAAGAAAGAATGCCTTTCTAATCCCAAATTGAAAAAGATAACATTACAGTGATTGTTTTTCCACAATTTACACATTACCTTTACATGTGACTATGTGTCCCAGTAGGAAGCTGAGGACTTCTGTCCTGTGGATAGTTTTATCAGCTTTATAAATGAATATATATGATTTAATGTTCAACTCTTCATACCAATTTCTATGTGTAACTATAAAAAAGATTGATTCATTTAAAAAAAAGACCCTGTTCTACACTTAGTCCAATTTGAGAAGAGCTAATGTTTGGATGCTTTTTTTCTTTTGAAATGAGTTTAAACCTGACTTCAGCATACTTTGCCTTTAAGCTGAAGGTGGGAAGTGTTTATTTCAGAGGTTTTTGGTCATTTGAATATGAGTGACTATGAACTTTTTCAAAATCTTCTCAGTGGAAACTTTAGAAAAGAGTGCAGACTTTGACATTTCTCAAACCTGATATTTTTCCTGTTGGAAGTATGTTGTTCCACTTTTCTGGGTTTCTGAGAGTGTTTTCTTCATGTTGGGATGCAACAAGTCCTCAGCAGAAGTTAGAATCTTCCACAACTGGTGGAGTGAAATGTGAAGAAAAAAAGTTGTGTAGACTGATGGTGTTTATGTTTGTTTTTAAATGATGCTGCGATGATGCTTCTGAGGAGGGAACCATGGCGATCATGGAATTCCTCTGGGCTGTGGCCAGAAAGCTAAGAATCCTCTCACGGAACTGCAAACTTAACCTGAAAGTCCTGCAGCTCGAAATCATAGTTTAAGAGTAATTATTGAGCCTGAATATCACAGCACCTCTGAGCAAAGAAAGATAAAAAAAAAACTCATCTTATGAGACAGTGGGGCTGACCCAATTGTTGGGCAGGACACCTGCTTTTCAAGACTGTGATAGCTGATCAAAGGAAAAACCCACACAGTCACATGTGAAAGTGCTCCTAAATATGACAGATCTTAAGCTTTTACTTTGAAATAACTGGCCTCTCTGTACCATAATCACTTACAGACGCACATAAAAGTAGTGTTCATTTTACTTGTGGTCTTGTTCACATGTAAACACAACACATTAGGATGGAACTTTGTCACTTCCTGTTTAGGTTTAGCCAATAACGCAGGGTTGGGACTTTAAAAATCCAGACTTCTTAGCGAGGCTTAGGAAATGATCATGGTTAGGGGTCAAATGTAATCTTTTGACAGGGAGTTGGTACCTTATTTGGATAAAGGACAGTCTTTGAGTTAGGATTCAATTCAATTCAAACAAGAAAGAATGCCTTTCTAATCCCAAATTAAAAAAGATAACATTACAGTGATTGTTTTTCCACAATTTACACATAACCTTTACATGTGACTATGTGTCCCAGCAGGAAGCTGAGGACTTCTGTCCTGTGAATAGTTTTATCAGCTGTATAAATGAATATATATGATTTAATGTTCAACTCTTCATACCAATTTCTATGTGTAACTATAAAAAAGATTGATTCATTAAAAAAAAAGACCCTGTTCTACACTTAGTCCAATTTGAGAAGAGCTAATGTTTGGATGCTGTTTTTTCTTTTGAAACGAGTTTAAACCTGACTTCAGCATACTTTGCCTTTAAGCTGAAGGTGGGAAGTGTTTATTTCAGAGGTTTTTGGTCATTTGAATATGAGTGACTATGAACTTTTTCAAAATCTTCTCAGTGGAAACTTTAGAAAAGAGTGCAGACTTTGACATTTCTCAAACCTGATATTTTTCCTGTTGGAAGTATGTTGTTCCACTTTTCTGGGTTTCTGAGAGTGTTTTCTTCATGTTGGGATGCAACAAGTCCTCAGCAGAAGTTAGAATCTTCCACAACTGGTGGAGTGAAATGTGAAGAAAAAAAGTTGTGTAGACTAATGGTGTTTATGATTGTTTTTAAATGATGCTGCGATGATGCTTCTGAGGAGGGAACCATGGCGATCATGGAATTCCTCTGGGCTGTGGCCAGAAAGCTAAGAATCCTCTCACGGAACTGCAAACTTAACCTGAAAGTCCTGCAGCTCGGAATCACAGTTTAAGAGTAATTATTGAGCCTGAATATCACAGCACCTCTGAGCAAAGAAAGATAAAAAAAAAACTCATCTTATGAGACAGTGGGGCTGACCCAATTGTTGGGCAGGACACCTGCTTTTCAAGACTGTGATAGCTGATCAAAGGAAAAACCCACACAGTCACATGTGAAAGTGCTCCTAAATATGACAGATCTTAAGCTTTTACTTTGAAATAACTGGCCTCTCTGTACCATAATCACTTACAGACGCACATAAAAGTAGTCTTCATTTTACTTGTGGTCTTGTTCACATGTAAACACAACACATTAGGATGGAACTTTGTCACTTCCTGTTTAGGTTTAGCCAATAAGGCAGGGTTGGGACTTTAAAAATCCAGACTTCTTAGCGAGGCTTAGGAAATGATCATGGTTAGGGGTCAAATGTAATCTTTTGACAGGGAGTTGGTACCTTATTTGGATAAAGGACAGTCTTTGAGTTAGGATTCAATTCAATTCAAACAAGAAAGAATGCCTTTCTAATCCCAAATTGAAAAAGATAACATTACAGTGATTGTTTTTCCACAATTTACACATTACCTTTACATGTGACTATGTGTCCCAGCAGGAAGCTGAGGACTTCTGTCCTGTGAATAGTTTTATCAGCTGTATAAATGAATATATATGATTTAATGTTCAACTCTTCATACCAATTTCTATGTGTAACTATAAAAAAGATTGATTCATTAAAAAAAAAGACCCTGTTCTACACTTAGTCCAATTTGAGAAGAGCTAATGTTTGGATGCTGTTTTTTCTTTTGAAATGAGTTTAAACCTGACTTCAGCATACTTTGCCTTTAAGCTGAAGGTGGGACGTGTTTATTTCAGAGGTTTTTGGTCATTTGAATATGAGTGACTATGAACTTTTTCAAAATCTTCTCAGTGGAAACTTTAGAAAAGAGTGCAGACTTTGACATTTCTCAAACCTGATATTTTTCCTGTTGGAAGTATGTTGTTCCACTTTTCTGGGTTTCTGAGAGTGTTTTCTTCATGTTGGGATGCAACAAGTCCTCAGCAGAAGTTAGAATCTTCCACAACTGGTGGAGTGAAATGTGAAGAAAAAAAGTTGTGTAGACTGATGGTGTTTATGATTGTTTTTAAATGATGCTGCGATGGTGCTTCTGAGGAGGGAACCATGGCGATCATGGAATTCCTCTGGGCTGTGGCCAGAAAGCTAAGAATCCTCTCACGGAACTGCAAACTTAACCTGAAAGTCCTGCAGCTCGAAATCATAGTTTAAGAGTAATTATTGAGCCTGAATATCACAGCACCTCTGAGCAAAGAAAGATAAAAAAAAAACTCATCTTATGAGACAGTGGGGCTGACCCAATTGTTGGGCAGGACACCTGCTTTTCAAGACTGTGATAGCTGATCAAAGGAAAAACCCACACAGTCACATGTGAAAGTGCTCCTAAATATGACAGATCTTAAGCTTTTACTTTGAAATAACTGGCCTCTCTGTACCATAATCACTTACAGACGCACATAAAAGTAGTGTTCATTTTACTTGTGGTCTTGTTCACATGTAAACACAACACATTAGGATGGAACTTTGTCACTTCCTGTTTAGGTTTAGCCAATAAGGCAGGGTTGGGACTTTAAAAATCCAGACTTCTTAGCGAGGCTTAGGAAATGATCATGGTTAGGGGTCAAATGTAATCTTTTGACAGGGAGTTGGTACCTTATTTGGATAAAGGACAGTCTTTGAGTTAGGATTCAATTCAATTCAAACAAGAAAGAATGCCTTTCTAATCCCAAATTAAAAAAGATAACATTACAGTGATTGTTTTTCCACAATTTACACATAACCTTTACATGTGACTATGTGTCCCAGCAGGAAGCTGAGGACTTCTGTCCTGTGAATAGTTTTATCAGCTGTATAAATGAATATATATGATTTAATGTTCAACTCTTCATACCAATTTCTATGTGTAACTATAAAAAAGATTGATTCATTAAAAAAAAAGACCCTGTTCTACACTTAGTCCAATTTGAGAAGAGCTAATGTTTGGATGCTGTTTTTTCTTTTGAAACGAGTTTAAACCTGACTTCAGCATACTTTGCCTTAAAGCTGAAGGTGGGAAGTGTTTATTTCAGAGGTTTTTGGTCATTTGAATATGAGTGACTATGAACTTTTTCAAAATCTTCTCAGTGGAAACTTTAGAAAAGAGTGCAGACTTTGACATTTCTCAAACCTGATATTTTTCCTGTTGGAAGTATGTTGTTCCACTTTTCTGGGTTTCTGAGAGTGTTTTCTTCATGTTGGGATGCAACAAGTCCTCAGCAGAAGTTAGAATCTTCCACAACTGGTGGAGTGAAATGTGAAGAAAAAAAGTTGTGTAGACTGATGGTGTTTATGTTTGTTTTTAAATGATGCTGCGATGATGCTTCTGAGGAGGGAACCATGGCGATCATGGAATTCCTCTGGGCTGTGGCCAGAAAGCTAAGAATCCTCTCACGGAACTGCAAACTTAACCTGAAAGTCCTGCAGCTCGAAATCATAGTTTAAGAGTAATTATTGAGCCTGAATATCACAGCACCTCTGAGCAAAGAAAGATAAAAAAAAAACTCATCTTATGAGACAGTGGGGCTGACCCAATTGTTGGGCAGGACACCTGCTTTTCAAGACTGTGATAGCTGATCAAAGGAAAAACCCACACAGTCACATGTGAAAGTGCTCCTAAATATGACAGATCTTAAGCTTTTACTTTGAAATAACTGGCCTCTCTGTACCATAATCACTTACAGACGCACATAAAAGTAGTGTCCATTTTACTTGTGGTCTTGTTCACATGTAAACACAACACATTAGGATGGAACTTTGTCACTTCCTGTTTAGGTTTAGCCAATAACGCAGGGTTGGGACTTTAAAAATCCAGACTTCTTAGCGAGGCTTAGGAAATGATCATGGTTAGGGGTCAAATGTAATCTTTTGACAGGGAGTTGGTACCTTATTTGGATAAAGGACAGTCTTTGAGTTAGGATTCAATTCAATTCAAACAAGAAAGAATGCCTTTCTAATCCCAAATTGAAAAAGATAACATTACAGTGATTGTTTTTCCACAATTTACACATTACCTTTACATGTGACTATGTGTCCCAGCAGGAAGCTGAGGACTTCTGTCCTGTGAATAGTTTTATCAGCTGTATAAATGAATATATATGATTTAATGTTCAACTCTTCATACCAATTTCTATGTGTAACTATAAAAAAGATTGATTCATTAAAAAAAAAGACCCTGTTCTACACTTAGTCCAATTTGAGAAGAGCTAATGTTTGGATGCTGTTTTTTCTTTTGAAACGAGTTTAAACCTGACTTCAGCATACTTTGCCTTTAAGCTGAAGGTGGGACGTGTTTATTTCAGAGGTTTTTGGTCATTTGAATATGAGTGACTATGAACTTTTTCAAAATCTTCTCAGTGGAAACTTTAGAAAAGAGTGCAGACTTTGACATTTCTCAAACCTGATATTTTTCCTGTTGGAAGTATGTTGTTCCACTTTTCTGGGTTTCTGAGAGTGTTTTCTTCATGTTGGGATGCAACAAGTCCTCAGCAGAAGTTAGAATCTTCCACAACTGGTGGAGTGAAATGTGAAGAAAAAAAGTTGTGTAGACTGATGGTGTTTATGATTGTTTTTAAATGATGCTGCGATGGTGCTTCTGAGGAGGGAACCATGGCGATCATGGAATTCCTCTGGGCTGTGGCCACAAAGCTAAGAATCCTCTCACGGAACTGCAAACTTAACCTGAAAGTCCTGCAGCTCGGAATCATAGTTTAAGAGTAATTATTGAGCCTGAATATCACAGCACCTCTGAGCAAAGAAAGATAAAAAAAAAACTCATCTTATGAGACAGTGGGGCTGACCCAATTGTTGGGCAGGACACCTGCTTTTCAAGACTGTGATAGCTGATCAAAGGAAAAACCCACACAGTCACATGTGAAAGTGCTCCTAAATATGACAGATCTTAAGCTTTTACTTTGAAATAACTGGCCTCTCTGTACCATAATCACTTACAGACGCACATAAAAGTAGTGTTCATTTTACTTGTGGTCTTGTTCACATGTAAACACAACACATTAGGATGGAACTTTGTCACTTCCTGTTTAGGTTTAGCCAATAACGCAGGGTTGGGACTTTAAAAATCCAGACTTCTTAGCGAGGCTTAGGAAATGATCATGGTTAGGGGTCAAATGTAATCTTTTGACAGGGAGTTGGTACCTTATTTGGATAAAGGACAGTCTTTGAGTTAGGATTCAATTCAATTCAAACAAGAAAGAATGCCTTTCTAATCCCAAATTAAAAAAGATAACATTACAGTGATTGTTTTTCCACAATTTACACATTACCTTTACATGTGACTATGTGTCCCAGCAGGAAGCTGAGGACTTCTGTCCTGTGAATAGTTTTATCAGCTGTATAAATGAATATATATGATTTAATGTTCAACTCTTCATACCAATTTCTATGTGTAACTATAAAAAAGATTGATTCATTAAAAAAAAAGACCCTGTTCTACACTTAGTCCAATTTGAGAAGAGCTAATGTTTGGATGCTGTTTTTTCTTTTGAAACGAGTTTAAACCTGACTTCAGCATACTTTGCCTTAAAGCTGAAGGTGGGAAGTGTTTATTTCAGAGGTTTTTGGTCATTTGAATATGAGTGACTATGAACTTTTTCAAAATCTTCTCAGTGGAAACTTTAGAAAAGAGTGCAGACTTTGACATTTCTCAAACCTGATATTTTTCCTGTTGGAAGTATGTTGTTCCACTTTTCTGGGTTTCTGAGAGTGTTTTCTTCATGTTGGGATGCAACAAGTCCTCAGCAGAAGTTAGAATCTTCCACAACTGGTGGAGTGAAATGTGAAGAAAAAAAGTTGTGTAGACTGATGGTGTTTATGATTGTTTTTAAATGATGCTGCGATGGTGCTTCTGAGGAGGGAACCATGGCGATCATGGAATTCCTCTGGGCTGTGGCCAGAAAGCTAAGAATCCTCTCACGGAACTGCAAACTTAACCTGAAAGTCCTGCAGCTCGGAATCATAGTTTAAGAGTAATTATTGAGCCTGAATATCACAGCACCTCTGAGCAAAGAAAGATAAAAAAAAAACTCATCTTATGAGACAGTGGGGCTGACCCAATTGTTGGGCAGGACACCTGCTTTTCAAGACTGTGATAGCTGATCAAAGGAAAAACCCACACAGTCACATGTGAAAGTGCTCCTAAATATGACAGATCTTAAGCTTTTACTTTGAAATAACTGGCCTCTCTGTACCATAATCACTTACAGACGCACATAAAAGTAGTGTCCATTTTACTTGTGGTCTTGTTCACATGTAAACACAACACATTAGGATGGAACTTTGTCACTTCCTGTTTAGGTTTAGCCAATAACGCAGGGTTGGGACTTTAAAAATCCAGACTTCTTAGCGAGGCTTAGGAAATGATCATGGTTAGGGGTCAAATGTAATCTTTTGACAGGGAGTTGGTACCTTATTTGGATAAAGGACAGTCTTTGAGTTAGGATTCAATTCAATTCAAACAAGAAAGAATGCCTTTCTAATCCCAAATTGAAAAAGATAACATTACAGTGATTGTTTTTCCACAATTTACACATTACCTTTACATGTGACTATGTGTCCCAGCAGGAAGCTGAGGACTTCTGTCCTGTGAATAGTTTTATCAGCTGTATAAATGAATATATATGATTTAATGTTCAACTCTTCATACCAATTTCTATGTGTAACTATAAAAAAGATTGATTCATTAAAAAAAAAGACCCTGTTCTACACTTAGTCCAATTTGAGAAGAGCTAATGTTTGGATGCTGTTTTTTCTTTTGAAACGAGTTTAAACCTGACTTCAGCATACTTTGCCTTTAAGCTGAAGGTGGGAAGTGTTTATTTCAGAGGTTTTTGGTCATTTGAATATGAGTGACTATGAACTTTTTCAAAATCTTCTCAGTGGAAACTTTAGAAAAGAGTGCAGACTTTGACATTTCTCAAACCTGATATTTTTCCTGTTGGAAGTATGTTGCTCCACTTTTCTGGGTTTCTGAGAGTGTTTTCTTCATGTTGGGATGCAACAAGTCCTCAGCAGAAGTTAGAATCTTCCACAACTGGTGGAGTGAAATGTGAAGAAAAAAAGTTGTGTAGACTGATGGTGTTTATGATTGTTTTTAAATGATGCTGCGATGATGCTTCTGAGGAGGGAACCATGGCGATCATGGAATTCCTCTGGGCTGTGGCCAGAAAGCTAAGAATCCTCTCACGGAACTGCAAACTTAACCTGAAAGTCCTGCAGCTCGGAATCATAGTTTAAGAGTAATTATTGAGCCTGAATATCACAGCACCTCTGAGCAAAGAAAGATAAAAAAAAAACTCATCTTATGAGACAGTGGGGCTGACCCAATTGTTGGGCAGGACACCTGCTTTTCAAGACTGTGATAGCTGATCAAAGGAAAAACCCACACAGTCACATGTGAAAGTGCTCCTAAATATGACAGATCTTAAGCTTTTACTTTGAAATAACTGGCCTCTCTGTACCATAATCACTTACAGACGCACATAAAAGTAGTGTCCATTTTACTTGTGGTCTTGTTCACATGTAAACACAACACATTAGGATGGAACTTTGTCACTTCCTGTTTAGGTTTAGCCAATAACGCAGGGTTGGGACTTTAAAAATCCAGACTTCTTAGCGAGGCTTAGGAAATGATCATGGTTAGGGGTCAAATGTAATCTTTTGACAGGGAGTTGGTACCTTATTTGGATAAAGGACAGTCTTTGAGTTAGGATTCAATTCAATTCAAACAAGAAAGAATGCCTTTCTAATCCCAAATTAAAAAAGATAACATTACAGTGATTGTTTTTCCACAATTTACACATTACCTTTACATGTGACTATGTGTCCCAGCAGGAAGCTGAGGACTTCTGTCCTGTGAATAGTTTTATCAGCTGTATAAATGAATATATATGATTTAATGTTCAACTCTTCATACCAATTTCTATGTGTAACTATAAAAAAGATTGATTCATTAAAAAAAAAGACCCTGTTCTACACTTAGTCCAATTTGAGAAGAGCTAATGTTTGGATGCTGTTTTTTCTTTTGAAACGAGTTTAAACCTGACTTCAGCATACTTTGCCTTTAAGCTGAAGGTGGGAAGTGTTTATTTCAGAGGTTTTTGGTCATTTGAATATGAGTGACTATGAACTTTTTCAAAATCTTCTCAGTGGAAACTTTAGAAAAGAGAGCAGACTTTGACATTTCTCAAACCTGATATGTTTCCTGTTGGAAGTATGTTGTTCCACTTTTCTGGGTTTCTGAGAGTGTTTTCTTCATGTTGGGATGCAACAAGTCCTCAGCAGAAGTTAGAATCTTCCACAACTGGTGGAGTGAAATGTGAAGAAAAAAAGTTGTGTAGACTGATGGTGTTTATGATTGTTTTTAAATGATGCTGCGATGGTGCTTCTGAGGAGGGAACCATGGCGATCATGGAATTCCTCTGGGCTGTGGCCAGAAAGCTAAGAATCCTCTCACGGAACTGCAAACTTAACCTGAAAGTCCTGCAGCTCGGAATCACAGTTTAAGAGTAATTATTGAGCCTGAATATCACAGCACCTCTGAGCAAAGAAAGATAAAAAAAAAACTCATCTTATGAGACAGTGGGGCTGACCCAATTGTTGGGCAGGACACCTGCTTTTCAAGACTGTGATAGCTGATCAAAGGAAAAACCCACACAGTCACATGTGAAAGTGCTCCTAAATATGACAGATCTTAAGCTTTTACTTTGAAATAACTGGCCTCTCTGTACCATAATCACTTACAGATGCACATAAAAGTAGTGTTCATTTTACTTGTGGTCTTGTTCACATGTAAACACAACACATTAGGATGGAACTTTGTCACTTCCTGTTTAGGTTTAGCCAATAAGGCAGGGTTGGGACTTTAAAAATCCAGACTTCTTAGCGAGGCTTAGGAAATGATCATGGTTAGGGGTCAAATGTAATCTTTTGACAGGGAGTTGGTAAGTTATTTGGGTAAAGGACAGTCTGTGAGTTAGGATTCAATTCAATTCAAACAAGAAAGAATGCCTTTCTAATCCCAAATTAAAAAAGATAACATTACAGTGATTGTTTTTCCACAATTTACACATAACCTTTACATGTGACTATGTGTCCCAGCAGGAAGCTGAGGACTTCTGTCCTGTGAATAGTTTTATCAGCTGTATAAATGAATATATATGATTTAATGTTCAACTCTTCATACCAATTTCTATGTGTAACTATAAAAAAGATTGATTCATTAAAAAAAAAGACCCTGTTCTACACTTAGTCCAATTTGAGAAGAGCTAATGTTTGGATGCTGTTTTTTCTTTTGAAACGAGTTTAAACCTGACTTCAGCATACTTTGCCTTTAAGCTGAAGGTGGGAAGTGTTTATTTCAGAGGTTTTTGGTCATTTGAATATGAGTGACTATGAACCTTTTCAAAATCTTCTCAGTGGAAACTTTAGAAAAGAGTGCAGACTTTGACATTTCTCAAACCTGATATTTTTCCTGTTGGAAGTATGTTGTTCCACTTTTCTGGGTTTCTGAGAGTGTTTTCTTCATGTTGGGATGCAACAAGTCCTCAGCAGAAGTTAGAATCTTCCACAACTGGTGGAGTGAAATGTGAAGAAAAAAAGTTGTGTAGACTGATGGTGTTTATGATTGTTTTTAAATGATGCTGCGATGATGCTTCTGAGGAGGGAACCATGGCGATCATGGAATTCCTCTGGGCTGTGGCCAGAAAGCTAAGAATCCTCTCAGGGAACTGCAAACTTAACCTGAAAGTCCTGCAGCTCGGAATCACAGTTTAAGAGTAACTATTGAGCCTGAATATCACAGCACCTCTGAGCAAAGAAAGATAAAAAAAAAACTCATCTTATGAGACAGTGGGGCTGACCCAATTGTTGGGCAGGACACCTGCTTTTCAAGACTGTGATAGCTGATCAAAGGAAAAACCCACACAGTCACATGTGAAAGTGCTCCTAAATATGACAGATCTTAAGCTTTTACTTTGAAATAACTGGCCTCTCTGTACCATGATCACTTACAGACGCACATAAAAGTAGTCTTCATTTTACTTGTGGTCTTGTTCACATGTAAACACAACACATTAGGATGGAACTTTGTCACTTCCTGTTTAGGTTTAGCCAATAAGGCAGGGTTGGGACTTTAAAAATCCAGACTTCTTAGCGAGGGTTAGGAAATGATCATGGTTAGGGGTCAAATGTAATCTTTTGACAGGGAGTTGGTACCTTATTTGGATAAAGGACAGTCTTTGAGTTAGGATTCAATTCAATTCAAACAAGAAAGAATGCCTTTCTAATCCCAAATTGAAAAAGATAACTTTACAGTGATTGTTTTTCCACAATTTACACATTACCTTTACATGTGACTATGTGTCCCAGCAGGAAGCTGAGGACTTCTGTCCTGTGAATAGTTTTATCAGCTGTATAAATGAATATATATGATTTAATGTTCAACTCTTCATACCAATTTCTATGTGCAACTATAAAAAAGATTGATTCATTAAAAAAAAAGACCCTGTTTTACACTTAGTCCAATTTGAGAAGAGCTAATGTTTGGATGCTGTTTTTTCTTTTGAAACGAGTTTAAACCTGACTTCAGCATACTTTGCCTTTAAGCTGAAGGTGGGAAGTGTTTATTTCAGAGGTTTTTGGTCATTTGAATATGAGTGACTATGAACTTTTTCAAAATCTTCTCAGTGGAAACTTTAGAAAAGAGTGCAGACTTTGACATTTCTCAAACCTGATATTTTTCCTGTTGGAAGTATGTTGTTCCACTTTTCTGGGTTTCTGAGAGTGTTTTCTTCATGTTGGGATGCAACAAGTCCTCAGCAGAAGTTAGAATCTTCCACAACTGGTGGAGTGAAATGTGAAGAAAAAAAGTTGTGTAGACTGATGGTGTTTATGATTGTTTTTAAATGATGCTGCGATGGTGCTTCTGAGGAGGGAACCATGGCGATCATGGAATTCCTCTGGGCTGTGGCCAGAAAGCTAAGAATCCTCTCACGGAACTGCAAACTTAACCTGAAAGTCCTGCAGCTCGGAATCATAGTTTAAGAGTAATTATTGAGCCTGAATATCACAGCACCTCTGAGCAAAGAAAGATAAAAAAAAAACTCATCTTATGAGACAGTGGGGCTGACCCAATTGTTGGGCAGGACACCTGCTTTTCAAGACTGTGATAGCTGATCAAAGGAAAAACCCACACAGTCACATGTGAAAGTGCTCCTAAATATGACAGATCTTAAGCTTTTACTTTGAAATAACTGGCCTCTCTGTACCATAATCACTTACAGACGCACATAAAAGTAGTGTTCATTTTACTTGTGGTCTTGTTCACATGTAAACACAACACATTAGGATGGAACTTTGTCACTTCCTGTTTAGGTTTAGCCAATAACGCAGGGTTGGGACTTTAAAAATCCAGACTTCTTAGCGAGGCTTAGGAAATGATCATGGTTAGGGGTCAAATGTAATCTTTTGACAGGGAGTTGGTACCTTATTTGGATAAAGGACAGTCTTTGAGTTAGGATTCAATTCAATTCAAACAAGAAAGAATGCCTTTCTAATCCCAAATTGAAAAAGATAACATTACAGTGATTGTTTTTCCACAATTTACACATTACCTTTACATGTGACTATGTGTCCCAGCAGGAAGCTGAGGACTTCTGTCCTGTGAATAGTTTTATCAGCTGTATAAATGAATATATATGATTTAATGTTCAACTCTTCATACCAATTTCTATGTGTAACTATAAAAAAGATTGATTCATTAAAAAAAAAGACCCTGTTCTACACTTAGTCCAATTTGAGAAGAGCTAATGTTTGGATGCTGTTTTTTCTTTTGAAACGAGTTTAAACCTGACTTCAGCATACTTTGCCTTTAAGCTGAAGGTGGGAAGTGTTTATTTCAGAGGTTTTTGGTCATTTGAATATGAGTGACTATGAACTTTTTCAAAATCTTCTCAGTGGAAACTTTAGAAAAGAGTGCAGACTTTGACATTTCTCAAACCTGATATTTTTCCTGTTGGAAGTATGTTGCTCCACTTTTCTGGGTTTCTGAGAGTGTTTTCTTCATGTTGGGATGCAACAAGTCCTCAGCAGAAGTTAGAATCTTCCACAACTGGTGGAGTGAAATGTGAAGAAAAAAAGTTGTGTAGACTGATGGTGTTTATGATTGTTTTTAAATGATGCTGCGATGATGCTTCTGAGGAGGGAACCATGGCGATCATGGAATTCCTCTGGGCTGTGGCCAGAAAGCTAAGAATCCTCTCACGGAACTGCAAACTTAACCTGAAAGTCCTGCAGCTCGGAATCATAGTTTAAGAGTAATTATTGAGCCTGAATATCACAGCACCTCTGAGCAAAGAAAGATAAAAAAAAAACTCATCTTATGAGACAGTGGGGCTGACCCAATTGTTGGGCAGGACACCTGCTTTTCAAGACTGTGATAGCTGATCAAAGGAAAAACCCACACAGTCACATGTGAAAGTGCTCCTAAATATGACAGATCTTAAGCTTTTACTTTGAAATAACTGGCCTCTCTGTACCATAATCACTTACAGACGCACATAAAAGTAGTGTCCATTTTACTTGTGGTCTTGTTCACATGTAAACACAACACATTAGGATGGAACTTTGTCACTTCCTGTTTAGGTTTAGCCAATAACGCAGGGTTGGGACTTTAAAAATCCAGACTTCTTAGCGAGGCTTAGGAAATGATCATGGTTAGGGGTCAAATGTAATCTTTTGACAGGGAGTTGGTACCTTATTTGGATAAAGGACAGTCTTTGAGTTAGGATTCAATTCAATTCAAACAAGAAAGAATGCCTTTCTAATCCCAAATTAAAAAAGATAACATTACAGTGATTGTTTTTCCACAATTTACACATTACCTTTACATGTGACTATGTGTCCCAGCAGGAAGCTGAGGACTTCTGTCCTGTGAATAGTTTTATCAGCTGTATAAATGAATATATATGATTTAATGTTCAACTCTTCATACCAATTTCTATGTGTAACTATAAAAAAGATTGATTCATTAAAAAAAAAGACCCTGTTCTACACTTAGTCCAATTTGAGAAGAGCTAATGTTTGGATGCTGTTTTTTCTTTTGAAACGAGTTTAAACCTGACTTCAGCATACTTTGCCTTTAAGCTGAAGGTGGGAAGTGTTTATTTCAGAGGTTTTTGGTCATTTGAATATGAGTGACTATGAACTTTTTCAAAATCTTCTCAGTGGAAACTTTAGAAAAGAGAGCAGACTTTGACATTTCTCAAACCTGATATGTTTCCTGTTGGAAGTATGTTGTTCCACTTTTCTGGGTTTCTGAGAGTGTTTTCTTCATGTTGGGATGCAACAAGTCCTCAGCAGAAGTTAGAATCTTCCACAACTGGTGGAGTGAAATGTGAAGAAAAAAAGTTGTGTAGACTGATGGTGTTTATGATTGTTTTTAAATGATGCTGCGATGGTGCTTCTGAGGAGGGAACCATGGCGATCATGGAATTCCTCTGGGCTGTGGCCAGAAAGCTAAGAATCCTCTCACGGAACTGCAAACTTAACCTGAAAGTCCTGCAGCTCGGAATCATAGTTTAAGAGTAATTATTGAGCCTGAATATCACAGCACCTCTGAGCAAAGAAAGATAAAAAAAAAACTCATCTTATGAGACAGTGGGGCTGACCCAATTGTTGGGCAGGACACCTGCTTTTCAAGACTGTGATAGCTGATCAAAGGAAAAACCCACACAGTCACATGTGAAAGTGCTCCTAAATATGACAGATCTTAAGCTTTTACTTTGAAATAACTGGCCTCTCTGTACCATAATCACTTACAGACGCACATAAAAGTAGTGTCCATTTTACTTGTGGTCTTGTTCACATGTAAACACAACACATTAGGATGGAACTTTGTCACTTCCTGTTTAGGTTTAGCCAATAACGCAGGGTTGGGACTTTAAAAATCCAGACTTCTTAGCGAGGCTTAGGAAATGATCATGGTTAGGGGTCAAATGTAATCTTTTGACAGGGAGTTGGTACCTTATTTGGATAAAGGACAGTCTTTGAGTTAGGATTCAATTCAATTCAAACAAGAAAGAATGCCTTTCTAATCCCAAATTAAAAAAGATAACATTACAGTGATTGTTTTTCCACAATTTACACATTACCTTTACATGTGACTATGTGTCCCAGCAGGAAGCTGAGGACTTCTGTCCTGTGAATAGTTTTATCAGCTGTATAAATGAATATATATGATTTAATGTTCAACTCTTCATACCAATTTCTATGTGTAACTATAAAAAAGATTGATTCATTAAAAAAAAAGACCCTGTTCTACACTTAGTCCAATTTGAGAAGAGCTAATGTTTGGATGCTGTTTTTTCTTTTGAAACGAGTTTAAACCTGACTTCAGCATACTTTGCCTTTAAGCTGAAGGTGGGAAGTGTTTATTTCAGAGGTTTTTGGTCATTTGAATATGAGTGACTATGAACTTTTTCAAAATCTTCTCAGTGGAAACTTTAGAAAAGAGAGCAGACTTTGACATTTCTCAAACCTGATATGTTTCCTGTTGGAAGTATGTTGTTCCACTTTTCTGGGTTTCTGAGAGTGTTTTCTTCATGTTGGGATGCAACAAGTCCTCAGCAGAAGTTAGAATCTTCCACAACTGGTGGAGTGAAATGTGAAGAAAAAAAGTTGTGTAGACTGATGGTGTTTATGATTGTTTTTAAATGATGCTGCGATGGTGCTTCTGAGGAGGGAACCATGGCGATCATGGAATTCCTCTGGGCTGTGGCCAGAAAGCTAAGAATCCTCTCACGGAACTGCAAACTTAACCTGAAAGTCCTGCAGCTCGGAATCACAGTTTAAGAGTAATTATTGAGCCTGAATATCACAGCACCTCTGAGCAAAGAAAGATAAAAAAAAAACTCATCTTATGAGACAGTGGGGCTGACCCAATTGTTGGGCAGGACACCTGCTTTTCAAGACTGTGATAGCTGATCAAAGGAAAAACCCACACAGTCACATGTGAAAGTGCTCCTAAATATGACAGATCTTAAGCTTTTACTTTGAAATAACTGGCCTCTCTGTACCATAATCACTTACAGATGCACATAAAAGTAGTGTTCATTTTACTTGTGGTCTTGTTCACATGTAAACACAACACATTAGGATGGAACTTTGTCACTTCCTGTTTAGGTTTAGCCAATAAGGCAGGGTTGGGACTTTAAAAATCCAGACTTCTTAGCGAGGCTTAGGAAATGATCATGGTTAGGGGTCAAATGTAATCTTTTGACAGGGAGTTGGTAAGTTATTTGGGTAAAGGACAGTCTGTGAGTTAGGATTCAATTCAATTCAAACAAGAAAGAATGCCTTTCTAATCCCAAATTAAAAAAGATAACATTACAGTGATTGTTTTTCCACAATTTACACATAACCTTTACATGTGACTATGTGTCCCAGCAGGAAGCTGAGGACTTCTGTCCTGTGAATAGTTTTATCAGCTGTATAAATGAATATATATGATTTAATGTTCAACTCTTCATACCAATTTCTATGTGTAACTATAAAAAAGATTGATTCATTAAAAAAAAAGACCCTGTTCTACACTTAGTCCAATTTGAGAAGAGCTAATGTTTGGATGCTGTTTTTTCTTTTGAAACGAGTTTAAACCTGACTTCAGCATACTTTGCCTTTAAGCTGAAGGTGGGAAGTGTTTATTTCAGAGGTTTTTGGTCATTTGAATATGAGTGACTATGAACCTTTTCAAAATCTTCTCAGTGGAAACTTTAGAAAAGAGTGCAGACTTTGACATTTCTCAAACCTGATATTTTTCCTGTTGGAAGTATGTTGTTCCACTTTTCTGGGTTTCTGAGAGTGTTTTCTTCATGTTGGGATGCAACAAGTCCTCAGCAGAAGTTAGAATCTTCCACAACTGGTGGAGTGAAATGTGAAGAAAAAAAGTTGTGTAGACTGATGGTGTTTATGATTGTTTTTAAATGATGCTGCGATGATGCTTCTGAGGAGGGAACCATGGCGATCATGGAATTCCTCTGGGCTGTGGCCAGAAAGCTAAGAATCCTCTCAGGGAACTGCAAACTTAACCTGAAAGTCCTGCAGCTCGGAATCACAGTTTAAGAGTAACTATTGAGCCTGAATATCACAGCACCTCTGAGCAAAGAAAGATAAAAAAAAAACTCATCTTATGAGACAGTGGGGCTGACCCAATTGTTGGGCAGGACACCTGCTTTTCAAGACTGTGATAGCTGATCAAAGGAAAAACCCACACAGTCACATGTGAAAGTGCTCCTAAATATGACAGATCTTAAGCTTTTACTTTGAAATAACTGGCCTCTCTGTACCATGATCACTTACAGACGCACATAAAAGTAGTCTTCATTTTACTTGTGGTCTTGTTCACATGTAAACACAACACATTAGGATGGAACTTTGTCACTTCCTGTTTAGGTTTAGCCAATAAGGCAGGGTTGGGACTTTAAAAATCCAGACTTCTTAGCGAGGGTTAGGAAATGATCATGGTTAGGGGTCAAATGTAATCTTTTGACAGGGAGTTGGTACCTTATTTGGATAAAGGACAGTCTTTGAGTTAGGATTCAATTCAATTCAAACAAGAAAGAATGCCTTTCTAATCCCAAATTGAAAAAGATAACATTACAGTGATTGTTTTTCCACAATTTACACTTTACCTTTACATGTGACTATGTGTCCCAGCAGGAAGCTGAGGACTTCTGTCCTGTGAATAGTTTTATCAGCTGTATAAATGAATATATATGATTTAATGTTCAACTCTTCATACCAATTTCTATGTGTAACTATAAAAAAGATTGATTCATTAAAAAAAAAGACCCTGTTCTACACTTAGTCCAATTTGAGAAGAGCTAATGTTTGGATGCTGTTTTTTCTTTTGAAACGAGTTTAAACCTGACTTCAGCATACTTTGCCTTTAAGCTGAAGGTGGGAAGTGTTTATTTCAGAGGTTTTTGGTCATTTGAATATGAGTGACTATGAACTTTTCAAAATCTTCTCAGCGGAAACTTTAGAAAAGAGTGCAGACTTTGACATTTCTCAAACCTGATATTTTTCCTGTTGGAAGTATGTTGTTCCACTTTTCTGGGTTTCTGAGAGTGTTTTCTTCATGTTGGGATGCAACAAGTCCTCAGCAGAAGTTAGAATCTTCCACAACTGGTGGAGTGAAATGTGAAGAAAAAAAGTTGTGTAGACTGATGGTGTTTATGTTTGTTTTTAAATGATGCTGCGATGATGCTTCTGAGGGAACCATGGCGATCATGGAATTCCTCTGGGCTGTGGCCAGAAAGCTAAGAATCCTCTCACGGAACTGCAAACTTAACCTGAAAGTCCTGCAGCTCGGAATCATAGTTTAAGAGTAATTATTAGGTGCGTTTATATGGACACGTTTCGTTTAAAGAGATTACATGTAATCGGTTTATTAGAATTCGACCGAACTGTATATATGAGCCACAAATAAAGAGATTAAATTTCTTCCGAGTTTACATGTTACAGCAATTTAATCCGATAGGACGAGGTTTTAACAAATGTTGCAGTATGTCTGAGCTGTTTCTTTGCTTTGTGTTACATGAAAAAATGAGGTGCTCTGTTTTTTTTTCTTTAAAAAAATTAAATAACATTTAAAATCCCGACTAGAACTCGCACGCAAAGATGTCTATTTGGTCGCGCGAGGCTGTCGGTTTGTTTTTCTAACCGTTTTATACACTGGAGTACGGGAACCTATGAAGGAAGAAGAATGTGATGCTGATGCTGCCAGCCACTTATGACTCTGCCTGCCTGCCTGCCATTAATGTTAATGCCCTGTTTGATTTTAAATTATGTTACACAACGCCTCTTCTTTACAAAACATAATACGCGTTAAAAATGACATCTGCCGAAGAAACGGATAAACTGAGAGGATTGTACACAACTGTTCAGTTGATGAGGATGCTAGCACGTCTGCAGTTGCTTCATCTTTGTAAACCAAGTGGATTAGTTTGACATAATTGTGAGCTTTCCTGTGACCGAGACACCGATTTCAGGTAGGACAGTTGGATTTAATGGGTTTGATTTTATTAATTGTATGGACAACTTAAAACATGTAGCGGGTTGTGGTGACACAGGCTAACTTCCACTCTTGGTCAGACAGGCTGTTATAGCCTACAAACTGGTGCTACACACATAGAAAAAAGATCTTTGGCTACTTACTAGTAACATTTATCTCCTCCTCAAATCCGACATCGACACCATGGCTGACGTCCGAAAGGGGTCTGCCTCCTAGTATGTCGTCCATTTCCGTCTGGTACGCGAAATTGGCCGGGCTTGATCCGCTTTTACCATTTTGCCTTTTGGCATTGGAGTAGGCGGCCTTCAGGGCTTTCCATCTTGACTTAATCTGGTCAACGGACCGGTCAAACCCTGCCTCTTTCAAGGCTGTGTGGACATCATTAAAGATTTCCGAGTTCCTCATCTTCCTCCCGTCCAGTTTTGACATTATATTTTGCTCTTGCAACGTTTTCAATAAAACCAATTTTTGTTCTTCTTCACTGTCGCCGTCATTTTAACTTCGATGTCTTCCGTTATCTGCCGTTTAACTAGAACTACACAGTCTTTATTAACTGTATCTCGCACGCCCTTACACTTGCGCAGTAACATGAAACGTGTTCTAATAATCGGTTTATGTAGGTGCGCCTGTATATATGGGGAGTTTCCTCCTTCAATCGGATTATATGAACGGTCCAAACCACCTATTGTAATCGGTTTAAATATTTAACCCATTTATATTTAAAGAGATTATTTGACTGTTTACATGACGCATATTTAATCTCTTTACACGTGTAATCGGTTTAAACGTGCATTTAATCAGATTAAACGTGTCCATATAAACGCACCTAGTCTTTGAGTTGACAGCAGCAGCTTGATTGAATGAGTGATGGAGCAGAGTGTATCTGTGAAGCAGCGGTGAGTGATGTGGCTGATGGTCGTTGCTCGTCTTCTCCAGGTGGGGGCGCTGTAGATCCAAGAAACAGCTGTGCTTTTCAATGGAAAAGAGAAGATGGAGAAACTGCTGTAACGTGTAAAGAGGTGATGTTGGAGCGTGTGTGTTGTCCCAGTATTTTGTTGGAGAGAACAAAGAGTGTAAAAAGACTGGGTCCCGCTGTATGACTCAGGCTGCACTGCAGCGTCTAATCACAGGTGCGATCCCACTACTGAGCGGCACGGGGGCTTTGACCTGCTCCGTTTCCGACCTGGGCCGGTTCTCCCCTCCTTAGACGACCTGGTGGTCCCGAGCTCCCCCAGGAGCACCATATCGGTAAGGAGCTTAGTGCGGACACCCGATCGGCATAGTCCACTGAAGCTCAGAGCTCCTGAGCTCAAGCGATCCACCAGCCTCAGCCTCTCGGTAGCTTGGATTACAGGCGCGCGCCACAGCACCCGGCGAGAGACTCTCACGTTTATCAGACTTTCAGCTTGTTGAAGTAAACGACATTTTGATGTCATCAAACACAACAGCGGCATCGAGCAGCAAAGACTGACAAGTGTTTGGATCGTTTTCATTCCTGCAGAAAATCCCAGCTCAGTTTTTGGAAACTTGATGAATGGAGCAGCATCCATACAGGAGAATCTCTGTGTTCCATTTGTACAGTTTCATGTTTCCCTTTCAGCTTCATCATTTTATAATAGAACTTTTACATTTATTTACTTTCTTTTTTAAATGTTTTTTATTATTATTATTTTTATAACAAATATCCAGAAATGAATATGGCTGGTTTAAGGAGTTTTAAACATCATCCTCCTCAGTACTATGCATGTTTCCAGATAAATTCATTAGACTGAGCCGGCCCTCTGGCAAAAAAACCTGAAATATTTCCACATGATGCAGCTGAAAGAGCTGTGATGTCATGTCATTGTTAAGGAAACCTGAAGAAAAACCTGTTAAATTACAGACTCATGGATAATACAATTTAATTTGATGCACTTTAGTAGAAATGAGTAGAAAAAAAGCTTCTTCTGAGTCTTAAAGGCATTCTACCAACAGGATGATATCTACTGTAAACTGCCTCCCATGTTTGTTCTGTCATATCTGTGGAATGAGGCTATTAGTCAAAGAAGAAAGACTAAATCAAATGTTATAGCTGATCATTTAGAATTCGGATTAGTAAAATATTCCTTATGTGTCTGACAGACTGCAGAAAGCTTTGTAGGGTCTGCTTTTAAGAGTGTTGCATCAGAAGATGCTCGTTCTCTGAGGCAAAGTTATTGTTTGGTGTTTCATTTAACAGAGGAGAGAGTAAGTGTAAAAACTGTTCATTTTTATTGATTCCAGCACCAAAGCAGCATGTAAAATGTAAATGCAAACCATTTTTTTTAAATACATAATTTACAAATAATGTCTTTAAAGAACAACACTGTCCCACTGGTTGTCTTTCAGTCCCAATTGTCTGCGTCTTGTCTGGACTGTGTTATTTCTGCAGGTGTAGGTGAGCAGATCTTCTCTGTGTCTGTGAGGAGCTTCACACACGGAGACGGCTTCATCTGTACGGCTCGGTGTGGGATGCTTTTCATCGTTTCAGCTGGGGCCGATCAACAGTCCGGTGTCTGGGAGCAGATTTGGTGCTGGAGTGTGTTCAGGGGACGGCTGTGCTGCTGGAGCTTCCTGGGAATGGTCCATGTCCACTGTGAGGTGCTACAAGGAAGACAGAAAGAAAGTCATGATTTAAGCTTAAGCATAACTTTGTGAATATTTTGTCATCTTTTGTTTTTAAAATAGCAGCTTGTTTCCTTACTTTTCTCTATAATATCAGCTAATATCATCTAAATGCAGTATTTAATGTGCCTTTTAACTAATCACGTTCTGTGACACTAAAAAGGACCTACCCCAAGTCCTCCTTTATTTCTTTTTTTTTTAACATCAGCTTCTCTCATCCGACTGGGAGCTCCTCGTCGTCACGGAAACCCTGGGTGCATAACGGCAATGTCGGGTCCACAGTCTTTCTCCTTCGGACCTGCGCTCGAGTCTCATCTCATCCATGATCACCTCGGTAAAACACAGCAGGAAAAGGAAGGAAAAACTGCACAAGTACTCAACATGTGTGAGCTAGCACACATTCATTTCTGTAGATTTCATTCATTAGTTAGACGGAATCATGCACTCACCTGTTTTGCACAATACGTTACCTGCGGTCGCTCAGGTGTTCCACTTTGTCCTCCGTTGGTGTCAGAGTTGTTGTTTCTTTGTCATCCGCTGGTCCTTCCATCAGCAGGAAGCCCACAGAGGCTTTTTTGAGTAACTACCCCAACACTGGTTATCATTTAAGATACTTGTATTAAGTCGCCAAGACGTGTTTTTCTTTTTATTGTCTATGTGTAGGGTCAGATAAACAGGTGAATGATACCCAGGCTCCGCCCTCGCAGTGACGCAACACCTTCGGCTCTGCTACACTCGGGCAAACTGCTCATTCAGGTGGATTCGAGTTCCCGAAAAAATGGGAACTCCATCCACTTTGTCGGGAAGCAATCAACTTTGAGCAGCGCCAACGGCCCAGGGTAGAGCCGTGTTCAAGGTAGTGACGTGGTTGAACTGCCACTCAACCCATGGATTGTACACGGAAGCGCTTCATTCAATATCAACATGGAGCAGCGTCAAGCTTTTGACACTGCTGTAGATGCTGTAATGAAAGTGTTCGACGGGAGATTCTCGTTAAAAATCGAGCAAAGAACAGCCCTTGAATCATTTCTTGACAGGAAAGACGTTTTCGCCTTGCTCCCTACTGGCTTTGGTAAGAGTTTAATCTACCAGTTAGCCCCGCTGGTAGCTAAATCATACGTCAGAGGAAAGAGTGGTGTGATTGGCTTAAGCTTAGGCACAGCCTTTTCTGGCCACAACCAGTAGCAACCCGAGGGAGGCGGGTTGACCAGGCCCTTTCGAATCGTATTCGTTATGGTCTTGGTTAGACCAGAATCTCGAAGAGATTTGAAAGTCTATGTTAATCAGGCTAGGTGAATGACATCTCGAATCCCTATACTGCACTCTTTAAGTCTGTGTCTGTCAGAGTTATATGTAAAGAAATAGTCAATTCTTGAGTGCACTCTATGACTTGCTGAATAAAATGTATACCGTCTTTCTGTTGGGTGGAGCTCCCTCCATACATCAATCATCCCGAGCTCTGTCAACATGTGTCAGCAGGACACAGTTACTCTGGTGTGGGAGCAGATCTCTTTAATGTGTTAGAGGAGTCTAGCTTACATTGTAGCTGCATATTCCAGTCTCCTCCACATATTAAAACCCCAGTGGCTTCGGAAGCAATCAAACCAAAAATTTCTCTAATAAAGGAATTATCCTTGCCAGGTGGTACATACACATTAACTAGTGTGACCTCTTTCTGTTTAAGGAACCCCTAGATTTCAGAAACCACTTGGAAATTCACTCTATTACGAATCATTATTGCTACCCCTCTTTTTCTCCCTTTCTTATAACATGAGTAGAATGTATTTCTAAAACCATATTTTTTTTAACTTTTCATTCTGTCGAGATGGGTCTCCTGCCAGAATATTACATGCAGTTTCTCTCTCTTCATCTTTGCAATAACCTTGCCTCACTTGATTGGATTGTGTAAGCCCTTTACATTGAGGGTAACTACCCTATATTCCTGACATTGCATTTATATCCACAGATAACACAGGTAGGGGAATGACATTGCAAGATAAAACAAGCCAGTAAATGGAAAAACTACCCTGTGTACAACTCTTGTTTCCCAGAGTACTGAAAAAGATTTCAGGAAGCTGACGCAACGGAACGAGAATGCTACGTAGGTAAATTGCTTGGCAAGAGGCTGTAGTCTGCCCTCCACTTTAAGACTACTGCCGTGACATGCCCCAACAATTTCAGCAGGCATAAAAAGCTATTTGGGAGTTTTAAATGCTTTCGTCCAATTCCTTCAAATCAGATTTCCCTTTTCCATCACTGATCCGATCCATTATATTGCTCACCTAAGATCATTCTTTAAAAGGGTTTCTGTACATACCTCGTCCGTTTGACTACACATAGCCCGCTGCTAAATGGACAACGAGGCACAAGAGGCAACATCCATAGTTCACAAAAATCAAAGGCTCCCTGGTGGTCTGCTGGCTAGGATTTGGTGTTTTCACTGTCGTGGTGTAGGTCAGGAATGTTTTATTTATTTAGTCATCTATCAACTGTTTTTCTTGCAGGGCTATGACACACTCACTCTTACTCAGGAATCTTTCTATTTCTCCCTGAAATAAGAGAGAAGTCTAAAGCGTGAAACTTGTGCTTGCTTGGATTCATTCTCCAGATGCGCAGAATTGCTTTCATCTAAGGCTAAAATGTTCACAACTTCAGTACAATGCACTATGCCAATTAATTTGCCAGTTAGGAAGAGTTTACCACAGTGTTGCAACCTGTACCGTGTGCACTGCTTTCGGGTCCCTGATGGTCTAGTGCAGACCTGGGCATTGCACGGCCCCCGGGCCGCATACGGCCCTTTGGTTGACTCTGACCGGCCCGTGTAAGGTTAATTGGAAATTACAAAATAAACCTATTTTCTTATTTTACCTGATGCATGGACTGAAGCTGCATTTTATTTTTATTTTGAAGTTGTTTTTTATTCACGTTCATGATGATGTAAAACGTATATCGAGACATGCACATGATTGGATCGTTGTCACTAGCAAGTCACAAGACGACTTTAGCCCTCAGAAATGTCTGCTCATGCTAAAAAAAGAAAGGTAGATGGCGAATGCAGGGTTTTCAACAAAAATTGGACTGCTAAGTATTTATTTACTGAAGTCAGAGGTAAAGCCGTGTGTTTAGTTTGCGGGGAGCAGATCGCCGTGTTTAAGGACTACAATTTGAGTCAGCATTAGGAGACGAAACACCCGGAGAAATTCAAGAACGTGACTGATGCTGAAAGGGCGCGGACATCGGAAGCTTTGCTAGCTAAACTGCAAAAGCAGCAAGGCTTTTTTACCAAGCTTCACACATCCAGGCATGCAGCAACCAAGACCAGCTTTGTGATATCCCACAAAATCACTAAAAACAGTAAGCCATTCTCGGAGGAGGAGTTTATCAAAGAGTGCTTGGTGGACTCTGCAGCACTAATATGCCCTGAACAAAAAGAAGCATTTGAGAAAGTCCCGCTCTCCAGGCGAACCATGACGAGAAGGGTCGAGGACATATCGGGGAATCTGGAGCTTCAGCTGCAACGTGAAGTGGCAACTTTTGGCTTTTTCTCCTTGGCTTTGGACGAAAGCTGTGATGTCCGTGACACAGCCCAGTTACTTGTATTTGTCCGCGGGATAACGCCGGACTTCAAGATTACGAAGGAGCTGGCAGCAATGCAGTCAATGAAAGGGACGACTCTAGGGAGCGATCTCTTCACGGAGGTAAATGCGTGCATGGACACACTGGGACTGAAATGGGACAGACTGGCAGGTGTCACAACGGACGGTTGTCCAAATCTTACAGGGAAAAATGTGGGACTTTTAAAACGTATGCAAGATAAAGTGACTGAAATCGACACAGATCAGAAATTGGTATTTTTGCATTGTATTATACACCAACATGTGTTGTGCAAGTCACTGCTAAAAATGAACCATGTTATTGATGTTGTTACTAAAATAGTAAACTTCATCAGGGCACGGGCATTGAATCACAGACAGTTTGTCGCACTTTTGGAGGACCATGAGTCTGAGCATAGTGACATCGGCTACCACACAGCTGTCAGATGGCTCAGCCTGGGCAAAGTGCTAAAAAGAGTTTGGGACCTGAAAACAGAGATTCGAGAGTTTTGTCAGATGAAAGGCAAAGACATCCCAGAGCTCTCAGATGAGGACTGTATGGCAGATTTTGCATTTGCTGTTGATGTGACTGCACTGATGAATGAACTGAACACCAAACTGCAAGGCAGGGGCCTTTTTGTTCATGAAATGCACACCTTGGTGAAGGCTTTCATGAGAAAGATGCTGTTTCTTTCAAGCCAAGTGGAGAGCAACAATCTCACTCACATGCAAACCCTGAAAGAAGTCACACCATCAGCTGATCACCTCCACAGGTACTCATCCATGTTAGGAGCATTGCATTGTGAGTTTTTAAGGAGATTTGAAGATCTCAGAACAATCGAGGATGAAATGCACATGATTTCCTCTCCCTTTACCTGCAGTGTGGATAATGCACCCAGTGATGTTCAGCTGGAACTCATTGACCTGCAGTCTGATGCAGTACTGGCAGAGCACTTTAAATCAGGATGTCTGCTAGATTTCTACTCTTCTCTCAAGGAGGAGAACTTTCCAAACATGAAGAGACATGCTCAGAAGATGTTGGTTCTCTTTGGCTCTACCTACATATGTGAACAAACATTTTCAATGATGAAGTTTACGAAGTCCAGGTATAGATCATCTCTCACTGACGACCATCTGTCAGCTGTGCTTCGCATCTCCACCTCAGACATTCAACCTGACTTCGATGCACTCGTTAAAGGCCTACAGAAAGGTGATTTTTTTTGCACAAAACTGAAATAGCAGATCGATTCCTTATATACCATGGAATTTTTTTATGATTTTAAAATAAATTTAGGCCCCCGGATAGTCCTGATTAGGCCCAATAAACTATCACCACATTTGACTCGAATAGCCCGCCATTTGGCAAACCGGAAGTAGCAGACGACAGGTGCGTGACGTCACGAGTGCCAGCTGCTGGAACAACCCCCAACAATCAACATGTCTGATACTAGTAGTTCTAGTAGCGAAGCCAGCAGTTTGCCAGACATGGACAGCTTCTTCACGGCAAATTTCGATCCGAATATTGTTGATGACAATGAAGAGCCTGAAGAAGAAACCGAGGAGGGATTGGGGCTAGAACCATACAGGTTTGAGCCAGCCATTGCCAGTGACAGTGGGTCGGAGTCCGAGTCCGAGAGCAGTGGGGACGATGATGGTGATCATGGTGATTTTGGTCGTCTTCAGAATGCCGATTGGTGAGCATACACTGTGTTTGGTCTAGGCCACGAGTCTGGACGATGTTGATGAGGCATAAATAATTTTGTCGAGAGGGATAAGCACTGCACTGACAACTGAAGCTAACTGACACTGACAGCCTGTCAACACACTTTTTACACAGTGCCGGAGTCAGTGAGTGCAGACTGGAATGCTGGATCACAATTTTAATAGCTTCTTGTCAGACTTACCAGTCTCTAGCGTTTGTGATCGCTGTAGCCCGGTCGGATTGTGAAGGAAGGGGGCTGCTTAACGCGGTGATGACCGGTTGTTGAGCCGCTTTCGGTTTCACTCCTGTCAGTGAAACACCGGGGTGATATCGCTGCAAATACGTGGCCATGCTCGATATGTTTCCACTGCTGTGTGGCTTTCTTGTACCACAGTGCCTACACACCGTCACGGTTTTATCCACCAACCTCTTTCCTTCTTCATTAAATTTGACAGGGAAGCCAAAATGCTCCCAAACAGGGGATTTAAACGACGTGGAGCTCTTCTGTTCCTCCGCTCGCCATGACCACGCTGTGTTGCAGGTTAGGGGTTTTCTTTATGTTAGCTATCGCTATGTCAGCTACGTGTTATGTCTGTGTGGTAACCTAGGCGACAGGTTTGTGTGGCAGCGCGAGTATATGGAAAAAGGACGTAGCACTAGAGGCAGCAGTTATCGTTACAGTAGTCACCGAAGTCTAGCCTACTTTTATTTTCCATGCCCACTGTTCTACATGTTGTACGCTGAGGACAATAAATCACAAACGAGCCATAGGACTGTTTGCTTATTGAGGAGGGAACTGTTGCAGACTTTTACCCAGAGCATGGAAAGTAGCTCTGTCCCTGGAACTAGCGGAATGGTAACGGCTGTGTGAGGACTGAACAAGCGCACATTTTTTTTTTCATAAATCAATCCGAGGATCATGTGTGTGCCGAACTGAAATAATTGATCCGAACGGATCACGGATCAATGATGATCCGTTGCACCACTAGCCTTCACCACTCAACAAGCATACTACAATGGCGGCAGCCAGGAAAACCCATGGCACCTGTCTGCAATGTCAGAAGTGGAATTTGAACCCACGCCTCCAGGGGAGACTGCGACCTGAACGCAGCGCCTTAGACCGCTCGGCCATCCTGACTATTAAAAGGAATATTTGACGACACTGTCGGCGGGCCCAGGCATCATTCCAGCGAATATGTGGGTCTGCGTTGTGTTCGTGTTGAAGGGGAATATTTACTAGGCATGCAGCTTCATGGAAGACTCTCCTTCTGATTGATGGGACTGTGATAGCAATTTTCCTGCACCTTGAAACGGGACAAGAAAATCTTATTTCACTCCTTGCCGATAGTTGTCTTTTCATCTGACGACTGTGTCAGTCACACAGAAATTCCTCGTTAGTATAATGGACAGTATCTCTGCCTGTAACGCCGAAGATCGGGGTTCGATTCCCCGACGGGGAGAGCTAGGTCTTTTATCAGCTGCCTGCCACCAAGTGATGATTGTTTTGATACTCTCACCCATCTTCGGCCTAAATGTCAATAGCCCCCTTCAAATAGCCCAACATGATGCCAGGTTTCTTCGGTCAAAAGCCCTTTCCCGTTTACTATGGTGTTAAGTGCAAACCAAGACCTTATAATCAACAATGTTCCTTTTGCTAATGATTCTGTCCTGCCCAAAGCACTGTAGAAGGTTGTGACAACACAGCTTGTTGAGCTGTGGTCAGAAGATTCTCATGCAACAAGTGTCTTGGCTGTTGTTTAACAGGGCTCCTGAGGCAAACAAAAAGTAGGCATAGCATTTGGAAGCAAGAACTCTTCGGAGGTAAAGCGGCCACAATAATCTTTAAACTAGATGATGCAGTGGCAGAATAGCAATACGACATGGTATTGCTAAGCAAGGAGTTATCTTGAGTGGCCTTGCCAGTGAAAATGGTCCTCTAGGAGAACTCTGCAATGTCAGAAGTGGGATTTGAACCCACGCCTCCAGGGGAGACTGCGACCTAAACGCAGCGCTTTAGACTGCTCGGCCATCCTGACTACTAAAAGGAATATTTGACGACACTGTCGGCGGGCCCAGAAATCATTCCAGTGGGGTGCCATGACCTAAACGTGTGGAAAGTTATAAATCATATCTGTCCATTTAGCCTTCTTACACTTGCTCTGACTTAAACTGCTACTGTGTCAATGCTAAATGATGAAAAAAAGTTCTAACTCAAAGGTCACAACAATAAGGATCAAAAGAAATGTGTGTCCCTGTATAGGTCGCTCACTGTGTAAGGAGAAACCGAGTCCTTTCAGGCACTAGATCTCAACGAAGAAAAGACTTGAGCCTGAAAAGTTGTCCACAAGACAAAATGTATAAAATATGAAGTATACTATTAATTTAAGATGGCTCTGTCAGAAGTCAGCCATGGTGCCTGAGAACTTTAAGCAATGGACCTGTATTTAATTTGGCCAAAGGTCATAGGTTCTATCCGTGCCCTTGTTTTAGCATGTGCATGTGCATGCCCTTGTTCCTGGATCAGGCTATGGTGTGAGGACGTACGGCCAGCATGCATAGCCTCTGTCCCCAAGCAGGACACCATTGAACTCTCCTGCAGAATAAGAGAAATGTTGGATGGATATACATGTGTTAAGACTTGGCAATTTAATGCAATATGTGCCTTATATGGCTATCTATAATAAAGTATGACGAGCACTTTAAATTCCTTAAGATGACCTCTACACCTGACCTCTCATTACATTACCAAAATTCTGCCTATGCTACACCTTACTTCAAAAGTACACTCCTTCAGGTAAGTAAAATTCTTGCACCTTGTGCAAACCTCTGTGCCAGGATGCTCGGAAGATCCTAGAATCATGAACTGATCCCGGCCATTTAGCCTCAATGTTGGAAATGAAATGACCTCCATCACAGATCATCTGTATGCTCGGAGGATAGGACTCAATGATGAGGTTTCACAGGGCATAAATGTAACATTGCTCAGCATTACTCAAAGGGGTTGATGTGGTGTTTTTCAAAATGAGAAATCCAGTTCAGAGTCTATGGACAATTATCCCCAAGTGTACCTGTACATTTAGCATATGGAAAAATGTTCGGTGTACATAGTCAGCCTCCACGGGTCCAGCAGGGGCCTGGACAATGTGACAATGTTTAAATCCAGACTGAAAGTTCTATTTAGATGTGCATATGACACCTGAAAGTATTTCATCTGCACTCTTCACTTTTAAATGAATTAATTAATGATATTTTTGTTTTTTGGAATGATTTTATTGCCGCCTTGTGATTTTATGTAGCTGTAAAGCACTTTGAATTGCCTTGTGTATAAATTATGCTCTACAAATTGCCTTGCCTTGGATGCGTACATGGGTACAGTGTAGTGCACCGATAACATTGGGGATGCCTGAGGGAGATGATGAACTTAATGCAAATACTTAATTCAGTAGGTTGTTTTACATTATCGGCTACTGTAAATGTGGAGCAGCAGCCTTAAAGGACAGAAATCTCGCCCTCCGACATTCGCAATACTGACACTCTCCCTCTGTTCAAGTCTTAACTCAAAACCCATCCGTTTAACTTTGCTTACCTCCATTTATTGCGCCGTTCTGTGTATTTTTAATATGGTAAGATTTTTTAATTCCTGCGTTTTATCTAATATCTTGTTTGTACAGTCCTTGACTGTTTTGAAAGGAGCTTTCAATAATTTGTATCATTAACATTATTACCTGTCCCCCATTTTTCTGAGTCTGGTCCTACGTGGGTGTAGATCGGATGTTTGTTAGGTATTGATTAGTTTTAATGAATACCATGTTCTCCTTTCATTTAATTTAATGTTCAATACGTGTGTATAGTTGCGTTTTTTTAGTTGCACTGGCACCGACTGATTGATTTTTCGAGACAGTGAAAGTGGTGATATGATAACCACAGTCGGTCGGACATTTTTTGAGTTGCAGCTAAGCTAAGCATCAAATTTAGCCTGCCCGGGACCAGGCTAGTTCAGCAGCATAAATTACCATGGTTACTCAGCGGGCGTTCAAATAAGCCACCTTTATGGAATGGAAGTCTCGCTAAATTTAGCCAGAAGTAGCGAAATAAGCCAGGCTTTCCGCTAAGCCAGCTTCTAGGAATACCCCCCAGGTGGGTAAAGGATCTCTGGAAAATGGCAACAACCCACTTCAATTGCAATTTAATGAGAAACAAGATGGTATGGTTCAATTCAATATGTGCTCAGTCATAACATGTGGTTGAAAGAAAAAGGATATGAATTAGGATGAATAAAGAAATAAAATGAACCTATGTTTTTAATATCTGTATGGAAACATGTTATGGTATCATGTGATGTTAGAAACAGCTCTGATGTCATACTGTTGGTACCACATGAGGGGTTTCTAATTCAATTAGAACCGGAAAAAAAACAAAAACTTAATGCTGATCCTGAACTGTCTGTGGACGGCTCAGCATCCCGAAACACAGCCACTGGTAAGAATTAAACAACATTATTACTAACTAACAAGTGAGAATTAAGCAGATTATGCTGAAATTTTATTTTTAACGCTCTGACCTTAATTAAGAGAGGACAGACAATATTTATCCTAAACAGGTTAATCAGTTAGTCATTGGGAAGAAATGGCTGCTTTCTTGATGCTGTGCTGCTCCCAAAATGAGATCTAACCACAAACATTTCTGTCCTGCAGCAAAGAACAACACAGGAGGAGAAACTGCAGTGGAGCAGTTCGGCAATTAATGAACAATTAATTAACAATTAATCATGGTTTACTAAAACTTCTCAAATTTTCCCAAAAATTCTGTGTGTGTTTTTGTCTTCTTTTGTTTTCTTCTTTCTTTTGTTCTGTGTTGTGTTGTGTTGTGTCTCTGTGTTGATGTGTTGATGTGTTCTGTTAGATTCGGTTCTTTTAGTAGGAAGCTCAAGAACGGACCGAAGTAATTCAAGTGAAAATGAAGTGTTTATTTGTAGTCACACGTCAAAGCATATCAGCGCTGGGCTCAGTGGGAAAGAGTCCCCGCAGGAAGTCTGTCAGACTGCGCGCTGATTTCCGGGTATCATGTTTATTTATAGTCTCATAGGTTGGACTCACATTCGACCGAGTATGATTGGACATGAGTAGGTTCAACATGCTTCGTCATATTTTCTGGATCAGCCCAAAACAATGGCCCTCATTTATCAAACTTGCGTAAGACGAAAAACGTGCGTAGGTCGTGTGTACGTTCTTTTCTGCGCAAAGGTTGGCATTTATCAAATCCATCGTGAGCGCAGGAAAGATGAAATCGCCACGACAGGTCTGAGGCCGTGTACGCACTTTTCCATTTTGACTTGCGGTGACTGCAATACAGCAGCGTCACTAGTGCGTGTTCAGGAGTCGCAACAAATCCCTTGGTTAAAATTACAGACTCATCACTTTAAAGAAGGCCCATGTTTTATTTGACTTCAACATAAATATAAACATAAACGCAAATTAAATAAATTAAACAAGTACAACTCCGTAATTGGAAGAGTGATGGCTCATTATTCAACCGCGCACCCTCACACCGAACAAGAGAGGCGCTTTAACACTGCGCATTCGCGCACGCGTGCCACTGTGGAGAGCTGTATAGGGCTCCTAAAGCTGGATCTGTCTCTCGGCTGCGGGGGGAACCCTATCCGCCCGAAAAGGTATGCAATATTATTATTGCATGCGGGGATCTCCATAACATTGCCCAAAAAAATGGAGTGCCATTTCCAGATGTACATCCAGAGGACCCCGTACCCAGAGATCCCTACCACCAGCCTGCACAGCCAAGAGCGCTCAGGAGGAGAGAGGAACTTATTCAGCGATTCTGACTTTCGGTAAGCATTCTGTTATTCAAGGAAAAAAGAAAGGAGAACAACGATTTCTTTCAGCATTTATTCTGTGACTTCAGTGTTTCATTTATGTCTTTCAATGTACTGTCGATAGATTGCATGGTGTGTGTTAAAGCCATCATCCACTTCACGATCTCTGTTTGTCTTTCTAGGACCTCTGTGGTTAACACGGCTGGCCGGTGTGACGCTGCAGACCGGGGGGCAGAGGCAGAGGCAGAGGCTTCGGATGTTGACGGGCCGCGTATTCGTTGCGCGGGTCAGGTTGCCTGGATGCCACTTCGGATTCATCTGTGAATGAAAAATATTAGTTTGATTAGGAACCTCATTTGTGTTGAAAATTAAAGCAACTGTTTTATTTAAACGTCTTGGGTGTGCAGTCATTCTTACCATTCTCGAGCTCTAGCATGGGCGCATCAGTGTCAAGTTTCCCTCGTATTGTCCTAAAAACAAGGGTTATCCCAACTGGCCAGTTGTTTTGTTTTGGTTTATGTTTATTTTATGATTTCTTTGATTTCATTTTTCTTTTCTTTTGTTTTTGTTTTGGTTTGGGGTCCATATGAAAAAATAAATAAATAAATGATGAATTGGGCATTAGGATTGAACCTTTCAAAGAGACGTGCCCTAAGTATAAAAATACAGTGCAAATGACATTTTGCACTACTGCGCTGCCCGATTTCTTGTCCTTCTAATATTATTCCACAGATTCAGAACCACTACAGAACGTACAGCCGGAGGACTCATAAGCTTGAGTTCTGGGAGGCCTTGCCCATCATGCCAAGATGATGGTGGAAAAACCACACAACAAAATGATCCCAAAAGAAGATTAGTTAGGAAAAAGGGTGGTAAAGACCCTTTATGGAGGGACGTACTGGTAACCTCTCCTTCCAAGATTAGTTCCGGATCAGAATGCTGAACGGACGTTCAGCCAACAGGAGAACCAAGCACCAAGCAGTGACAGGATTGGACCAGAAGAGACCACACGACTCGTCACATCAGAAAAAATATATGTATCATTTTTGTTCATTTAAAAGAAATGTTAATCATAATTTCTCAACAGGTTCATATACTCATGGTATCATGCCCTGGTTAAATTCGTATTTCTGTTTTCATTTTTAAATCATTTAGCGAATTCCTCTTAAATGTTGTTAATGAATCATTTTTAGTATGTCCATTGCCATTGGTGTGACTCAGCTGATCAGAGTGGGACCTTAGACATTGATTAATACTCCTGATATAGAAAGTTTAGCTAAAGCATTAGAATTATTTTTACTATTTCCACATGCTTGTGCAATGAAGACTTGCTTGCTGCTGTAATTGCAAAGAAGAACAGCTTACACATAAGCTTTCATAATGACACATGAAGTCACTTCAAAATGGAGATGGCAGAAATCTCCTATCTGATTGTGCTACATCTTAAAGGTAAGTGGCGTCTTGCAGCTTGGGGGGACTGCTAAAAAACTTGCTGCTGCTAAAACAGATGTGACACAATACAGAAGATTACATTCCTACCTCAGTTATTTGACTGAATTGGTTGAAATGATAGAAATCACTTCAAAAGGAATTGTTAAAATTGGCTTTGTTCTTAGACATTATAAATGAAATAAGTCTCAGTACTTTTCCATCCAGGAATGGGAAGACAAAACAATTGGGAAAGCCTGGGAAAGCAAGGGCAGATTCACACACACACATTGGGCCTCATGCAAGAACCGTTCGTACGCACAGATTTGTTCTTAAACCGTGCGTACGAGTGATTTAAGAGAATTTGCGCATTCACCAATTTTTTCGTATTTTACGTTTTCTTTCAGGTACGAGTGATCCAGACCTGTCGTTTGCCTGGGAATTCCCATGCTGCTTTGCGCTCGATTTCATTCTCACTGCAAAGTCAGCCTGGAAACCACCGCCCTTATTTTTGCCAGAGTTTGGGAACCAATCACAGAACGGGGGGGGGGGGGGGGGGGGGGCGCAGCAAGACGATGACGACGTCTATGCGCTACACCGAAGCTTGTAGAGTGTTAATCCAACATGACAGCGGACACAACGTTACCGTTCGATGCAGCCTTAGAAAGTGTTTTGGAGTAGATTCACCCTAGTGTCACTTGAACCGTGACATCCAGCCAAGTAGCCCACCCGAAGTTTTTCCGATATTGGCTGAACATCAGCTGAGTTACTGAGTTATCCCGAATAGCTTAGTACAAGCGCTGACGGACCCTGGCAGTATCTCCAAAATTACCACACTAAAATCACAGGCCATGACACCAAACTTCTACAGTAGTACAAATATGGTCTGTACTCACAAAACGATGCATTTGGAAGTTTGTACATAGTCCAGGAGTTTATTATTATCAACACAAGCCTGATAGCTTCTCTGCTGCTAAAGCTTCGTTGACGTCACTTCTGGGAGCTGGGAGCTTCAAAGTAAGATGAGGGTTGATCTACTGCTGTAGACAACAAAGCAAGGCTGCTCAATTTCTCCATTATTAAAATAAATTCACAACTCTACAACATAAAAATTCATGTAGAATATAGCACATAGGCCTACTTTGTTGTCAATTTAAGTAGCTTAGAGCGCAAGTTTATTTTTGCTTTACTTTTTTTTCTTCTTCCTCGTCGAATTTCTGTCGTCATGTGGTATAAGTGATACAATTGGCTATGAATTGCACGCAAAGCAGCATGGGAAGAACCTGACGTCATTTGATAGACATTCGTAGCGCCCAATAAACGGCTCTAGGCATTCGTAAACCACGCCTCAAATACGAGAAAATGCACACCTAGTTCCCAGACCACCATCTCATCGAGATTGTGGACGTGTCAGCCAGGCTAACCTGTCGTAGGAGATTCGTAAAATAATCCGCTGTTATTCAAATCAAGTTTGCTTGACTAATGGATTGTATATTTAATTACTTTGAAGCAAACATAAAAAAATATATACATTATACCCCATAATTATGCTGACATTATTCTGTTTGACTTAAATTAAATTAATCGGACTCTGTATATAACACGAACCAGCGGCTGACTTGCTACTTTTGGATGCCTTAGTGCGTCAGGCTCTTGGAAGAGACCGTGTAGATATCCTGCGGAGACAGACGAATGGCTGACATCGCGATTAAGACTGCCAAGGACTGTGCTGCTGCAAATATGCAACTTGCTAGAGCCACAACTCCAGAGAGAAACACGCTGATCTAACCCAATTCTACCACACGCCCAGGTCCTCACCACCCTTGGATTTTTGGCCACTGGAACCTTTCAGAGCGAGATTGGAGATAGATCGGGGTGTCCCAGTCCTCTGTGAGTTGTGCACTCCCCTTGGTCATCAAAACTCTCATCAGGTTATCACCCACGGTACATCAAATTCCCATACACCGCTGTCCAACAAGTGCAAATTAAATGAGACTTTCATGTCGTGGCTGGACTGCCAATCATAATTGGAGCACGAGACACATATACGCATCAAAGCACCCGTGCCGTTGTGCAGAGCACTGAGCTGAAGGCCAGGTGAGTGCGTCTCGATACAGCGGGGGGCAAACTGCTCTATAGCCCAGAGAAGCCATGCCAGATTTGCGAAATATTTCCATGAACGAGGGTCTCCACCTGAACCAGCCCAGGCAGACCAGAAGGTGTGGTGCCAGAAGACCCCCCTCATGGACCACCCCATCAAAGAGCCATCATTTTTTATTTTATTTCTTTTATTTAACCTTTCTTTAACCAGGAAATGGTCCCATTGAGTTACAATAACTCTTCTGCCAGGGAGTCCTGGCCAAGAAGGCGGCTTAAAAAAGATACATTACAATAAAACACAAGAGACCAGACAAAACCACTACTACATCACATCTAAACAGAAGTAGACATATTAAAAACTGAGTATACACAGACACTAAAAATCCTGATGAAGCAACAACTGATTGCACGGCTTTAGTTGCAGTCATCGAGCGCCTGCCTATGGCGAGACGTCTGTCACGCTTTGATGAGAAGTGTGGACCCCGGAGCGGATACACAGAGACAGGTGAAGTAGATGGTAGATGATTTATTTTAGGATGACGTAACCCAATATTCCAAAATTCCAAAAACATGAAACAAGACGATAACTCTGAAAGACCAGGATAACGCAGCTAACGCAAAAACAATCTGGCAAAGAAAAGGGGAAAAAACCAAATATTTATAGAAGGAAGAATAATTAACAAACAATAGAAAACTGGTGTGTCATGGAAGCATGGCATCCCCTCCTGCTGGTGGAAGGAAAAACCAGGAAAAGAAAAGAAACACTTAAAGCTATACAATGTAACTTCTCAAAAAGCCCACTCTGGAGCTCCCCCTACAGGCTTGGAGGTAATGTACGGTTACACTGTCGTAAATACAACACCCTTTCACTTTCACTTTTCACGTTTGTTTACGAACCGGCGAGGAGTCAGAAGGTGCAAGCTATGTCGACCGAGAAGGTAAGAGTAATCAAATGTACCTGGGAGCGTGAGAGGGGTCTATTTGTTTTTGCGGTAGGTGTGCCAGAAAGCAAGTCGAAGAACTTCCGCTCAGCTCCCGGGCCGCTCCAGCAAAGTTACATAGCGCAGTTTTTCCAACTCAGACCCCCGAAGGGCATAGGAGACAGGCCAATCGTAATATTAAAACTCATTCTAGCCGCAAAATTTTTTTCAAGATGTTATTTTAAGGTAGAAATGTTACATAGTATTGCTTTAAGCTGGCCCTGGAGTTCCAGCAGTGGCTGTGACAACGTCTTTTTTTAAAAGCTATTTTCATATTAAACCATTTCTTTTTTTTATTATTTCGGTGACAACTACAGGTGACACGAAATTAACAGCACTCCTAATTGCTTCCCATTTCTTTGCTTTAGCAGGTCCCGTAATTCCACTGCTGACACTGCTAAAAATGACAGATTTTCCTTTTTGGATCTCTGAAAGCAGAACTTCAATCTCAGAGCCCCTAAAGTTGTTCTTTTTGTGCCTTGATGCCATTCTCATGACTCAACACTCAACACTTCCTGGCACGGGAGCGAGGAAGCGCAGCCTATTATGGTATAATCTTGGGCGTGGAGTATGCAAATCTACTATCCTCGTGCACGTGGATAGTAGATACGCACGAGTGGGATTCATCATTTACGCAGGTCGTTTACACACTTTTTAAGCAGTTAAGAGCGTTTGTTGAATCTGACGTGGCGTGTTCTGAGTGTTTATCAAAATCCCTTCCTATAATTGTACATTTTAGTTAACAGAGTCAAATAATCTGAGATGGAGACAGGATTCTAAATTGTTAGTGTTGCTGGGTTTCAGGGTGAGAAATGAATTACATGTTAAAGTGAAATGAGGGCTGAGTCTTTGTACTGACGAACAGAACTGGGAGTTCTATAGTTCACTTCCTGAAAAATACTAAAGAACAAACATGAAGATGGATCACTGAAGGTTTCTTTATACCTGTAATGGAAAACAAACACAGTTTTGTTGCTTCATATTTGTTTTAGCAGCAATTTAACTAAAAAAAGAAGATTTTTTTTCTGTATTAGATACATAAAAAGGAAGAAACTGAAACATTTCCGCTCAAATTCATATAAACTATAAACTGTAAGTTATCGTCTGACTCTGTCTGAATATTATTCATGTAAGAGAAGGAGTGGATCAAACACTGTAAACAAATACAACAACACAATGTTAAAACATATTTTCAAGAGAGACAGTTGAGGAAATCTCATCTGTTTCACTCATCGTGTTAAAAGTTCTATTATAAAATGATGAAGCTGAAAGGGAAACATGAAACTGTACAAATGGAACACAGAGATTCTCCTGTATGGATGCTGCTCCATTCATCAAGTTTCAGAAAACTGAGCTGGGATTTTCTGCAGGAATGAAAACGATCCAAACACTTGTCAGTCTTTGCTGCTCGATGCCGCTGTAGTGTTTGATGACATCAAAATGTCGTTTACTTCAACAAGCTGAAAGTCTGATAAACGTGAGAGTCTCTCGCCGGGTGCTGTGGCGTGCGCCTGTAATCCAAGCTACCGGGAGGCTGAGGCTGGTGGATCGCTTGAGCTCAGGAGCTCTGAGCTGCAGTGGGCTATGCCGATCGGGTGTCCGCACTAAGCTCGGTACCGATATGGTGCTCCTGGGGGAGCCCAGGACCACCAGGTCGTCTAAGGAGGGGAGAACCGGCCCAGGTTGGAAACGGAGCAGGTCAAAGCCCCTGTGCCGCTCAGTAGTGGGATCGCACCTGTGATTAGACGCTGCAGTGCAGCCTGAGTCATACAGCGGGACCCAGTCTTTTTACACTCTTTGTTCTCTCCAACAAAATACTGGGACAACACACACGCTCTTACATCACCTCTTTACACGTTACAGCAGTTTCTCTATCTTCTCTTTTCCATTGAAAAGCACAGCTGTTTCTTGGACCTGCAGCGCCCCCACCTGGAGAAGACGAGCAACGACCATCAGCCACATCACTCACCGCTGCTTCACAGATACACTCTGCTCCATCACTCATTCAATCAAGCTGCTGCTGTCACATCACACACACTTTGAGGAGACTTTTACTGCTTTGATTAATTGAATACGTCCACAGAGATTCTTTTGGGGTGACAATGAGACACACACAACATAAATATGCAAACATTTTAGACTGTCTATCGTGTGACCTTCTCTACAGTTCTTGGATGTTTGTTAGATTGTAATATCAGCACTTGACATCTCCGAGTGTGTGCAACACTCAGACTATAAGACAGTGATGCAGATGAATTGCAAGAATTCTTACTGTTAAACAGCAGAAGTGTAAAGTGAAACATGCTGTGTGTGTTACTGTGCTCATGAGTATTATTTCATGTCTTCTGCTGTGACAGAGGTCGTACTAATTCTGTGAATTACAACATTCGCTTTGCTCCAATCGTGCAGTTGTGTGGCATCATCACACTTACACTGATTTTTATTTGAAAATGTCTCTGACTGTTTCTGCAGAGGTGACATGTGGTTTTATCACAAGTGCTTCTACTTCTGCTCAGTTAACATGTTAAACATGATCTTTTTAAAACAACCTGATGTGTAATTTAAAGTGTGCGTTCTTTATCTCAACAGTTAGGTGTTAGAAATGAGCAGTTTCTCCTCTCTCAGGTAGATGTGGTATTTATCAAAATCCCTTCCTATAATTGTACATTTTAGTTAATAGAGTCAAATAATCTGAGATGGAGACAGGATTCTAAATTGTTAGTGTTGCTGGGTTTCAGGGTGAGAAATGAATTACACGTTAAAGTGAAATGATCAAATCAAATCAAATTTATTTGTATAGCACATTTCATGTACAAAACAATTCAAAGTGCTTTACATAAAATAAAAACATTGCAGCAGGGAAGAAGCATTAAAAAATACATAGAAGAATATAAAGAGAAACAAATAAAATCATTTAAATGAATTTAAAAACAAGCAACAGTCCAGATAAGTTCAAAGATATCGTGCAGAATACATGCATAGACACATGTGAACAGAAATGTTTTTAACCTGGATTTAAAAATGTCTACATTTGGTGAGAGTTTAATCTCCACTGGCAGTTTGTTCCACTTTTTTGCAGCATAACAGCTAAATGCTGCTTCTCCATGTTTAGTCTGGACTCTGGACTGGACCAGCTGACCTGAGTCCTTGGATCTAACAGCTCTGCTGGGTTTATATTCTCTGAACATATCACAGATGTATTTTGGGCCTAAACCGTTCTGGGATTTGTAAACCATCAGCAGACTTTTAAAATCTATTCTCTGACTGACTGGAAGCCAGTGTAAAGATTTTAAAACTGCTGTGATGTGTTCAGATCTCTTAGTCCGGGTTAAAACTCCGGCAGCAGCGTTCTGGATGAGCTGCAGATGTTTAATGCTCTTTTTGGGAAGTCCAGTTAAAAGAGCGTTACAGTAATGGAGTCTACTGGAGATGAATGCATGGATGAGTTTCTCCTGGTGTTTTTGGGAGAGGAAACCTTTAATTCTGTTGATGTTTCTGAGATGGTAAAAAGCTGCCTTGGTGACAGATTTGATGTGGCTGCTGAAAGTCAGATCTGAGTCTATCAACACTCCGAGGTTACCAACTTGGTCAGTGATTGTAAGGGCCCGAGTCTCAAGATATTTACCAATATTTACATGGCTGATTCTTTGTTCTGACGAACAGAACTGGGGGTTCTATAGTTCACTTCCTGAAAAATACTAAAGAACAAACATGAAGATGGATCACTGAAGGTTTCTTTATACCTGTAATGGAAAACAAACACAGTTTTGTTGCTTCATATTTGTTTTAGCATCAATTTAACTCAAAAAGGAACTCTTTTTTCTGTATAAGATACTTAAAAAGGAAGAAACCGACTCATTTCCACTCATATAGTTTATATCAACTCTAAACTGTAAGTTATCATCTGACTGTCTGAATATTATTCATGAAAGAGAAGGAGTGGATCAAACACTGTAAACAAATACAACAACACAATGTTAAAACAAATCTTTATGAAAGACAGTTGAGGAAATCTCATCTGTTTCACTCATCTAAAAGTGTAAAAGTCATATTATAAAATGTTAGATGGATTTTTCAATGGAAGCTCAAGAACAAGCCGGAGGAATCTCAAGTTAAATAAAGTGTTTATTGGTAGTCACACGTCAATCATATCAGCGCTGGGCTCAGTGGAACAGAGCTCCTGCAGGAAATCCGTCAGACTGAGCCTCGATTTCCGGGTATCATTTGCATTTATAGCCTCATAGGTTGGACTCACACTCGACCGAGTATGATTGGACATGAGTAGGTTCAACATGCTTCGTCATATTCTCTGGATCAGCCAAAACAATGTGTGTGTGTGAATTTGCACCTGCTTTCTCAATTGTTTTGTCTTCCCTTTCCTGGATAACTTTAGGTCATCGTGGAAAAGTACAGAGACTATTTCATTCATAATGTCTAAGAACAAAGCCAATTTTAACAAAATAATGTTTTGACAGAGAGTTGGTACCTTATTTAGATAAAAGACAGTCTTTGATTTAGGATTCAATTCAATTCAAACAAGAAAGAATGCCTTTCTAATCCCAAATTGAAAAAGATAACATTACAGTGATTGTTTTTCCACAATTTACACATTACCTTTACATGTGACTATGTGTCCAAGCAGGAAGCTGAGGACTTCTGTCCTGTGGATAGTTTTATCAGCTGTATAAATGAATATATATGATTTAATGTTCAACTCTTCATACCAATTTCTATGTGTAACTATAAAAAAGATTGATTCATAAAAAAAAAAATGACCCTGTTCTACACTTAGTCCAATTTGAGAAGAGCTAATGTTTGGATGCTGTTTTTTCTTTTGAAACGAGTTTAAACCTGACTTCAGCATACTTTGCCTTTAAGCTGAAGGTGGGAAGTGTTTATTTCAGAGGTTTTTGGTCATTTGAATATGAGTGACTATGAACTTTTTCAAAATCTTCTCAGTGGAAACTTTAGAAAAGAGTGCAGACTTTGACATTTCTCAAACCTGATATTTTTCCTGTTGGAAGTATGTTGTTCCACTTTTCTGGGTTTCTGAGAGTGTTTTCTTCATGTTGGGATGCAACAAGTCCTCAGCAGAAGTTAGAATCTTCCACAACTGGTGGAGTGAAATGTGAAGAAAAAAAGTTGTGTAGACTGATGGTGTTTATGATTGTTTTTAAATGATGCTGCGATGATGCTTCTGAGGAGGGAACCATGGCGATCATGGAATTCCTCTGGGCTGTGGCCAGAAAGCTAAGAATCCTCTCAGGGAACTGCAAACTTAACCTGAAAGTCCTGCAGCTCGGAATCACAGTTTAAGAGTAATTATTGAGCCTGAATATCACAGCACCTCTGAGCAAAGAAAGATAAAACAAAACTCATCTTATGAGGACGTGGGGCTGACCCCGTTGTTGGGCAGGACACCTGCTTTTCAAGACTGTGATAGCTGATCAAAGGAAAAACCCACACAGTCACATGTGAAAGTGCTCCTGAATATGACAGATCTTAAGCTTTTACTTTGAAATAACTGGCCTCTCTGTACCATAATCACTTACAGACGCACATAAAAGTAGTGTTCATTTTACTTGTGGTCTTGTTCACATGTAAACACAACACATTAGGATGGAACTTTGTCACTTCCTGTTTAGGTTTAGCCAATAACGCAGGGTTGGGACTTTAAAAATCCAGACTTCTTAGCGAGGCTTAGGAAATGATCATGGTTAGGGGTCAAATGTAATCTTTTGACAGGGAGTTGGTACCTTATTTAGATAAAGGACAGTCTTTGAGTTAGGATTCAATTCAATTCAAACAAGAAAGAATGCCTTTCTAATCCCAAATTGAAAAAGATAACATTACAGTGATTGCTTTTCCACAATTTACACATTACCTTTACATGTGACTATGTGTCCCAGCAGGAAGCTGAGGACTTCTGTCCTGTGAATAGTTTTATCAGCTGTATAAATAAATATATATGATTTAATGTTCAACTCTTCATACCAATTTCTATGTGTAACTATAAAACAGATTGATTTATAAAAAAAAGACCCTGTTTGTAAAGTAATGTAATTTGCCATGTTGTACATATTTCGGTTTATTACATGGGAATATTTTGGTAAAGTCATATTGAGGTCATTGATATACTTTCTAAAGTGCATGTCCATATTTTGATAAGTGTTATGCACTTATATAAGAAAACAGATGAGCAATCCTTAGTTTTGCAATATGTTTATAGTAGTGAACTTAGGGGAAATTAGGGGACTGTACTCTCACCATTCCTGTTCACTCTGTACACTTCAGACTTCCAGTACAAGTCAGACTCCTGTCATCTACAGAAATATTCAGATGACTCTGCAGTTGTCGGGTGTATCAGAGATGGACAAGAAGCTGAGTACAGAGAGCTGGTGGACCGCTTTGTGGCATGGTGTGGGAACAATCATCTCATCTTGAATGTTAACAAAACAAAGGAGATGATTGTAGATTTCAGGAGAAACAGGGTCAGATCAAACCCTGTTTCCATCATGGGAGAAGAAGTGGAGGTGGTTGAGGAATATAAATACCTTGGTGTTCATCTGGACAACAGACTGGACTGGAGACACAACAGTGAAGCCATCTACAAGAAAGGACAAAGCAGACTGTACTTCTTGAGGAAGCTAAGGTCCTTCATGGTTTACAGCAAGATGTTTCAGATCTTCTACAAGTCTGTTGTTGAGAGCGTCATTTCCTCTGGCGTCATCTGTTGGGGCAGCAGCATCAGAACCAGGGACCTAAAAAGACTCAACAACCTGATAAGGAAGGCTGGTTCTGTTCTGGGGACGACTGTGGAACCTCTGGAGACAATAATGCAAAGAAGGATTTTGCATAAAATCAAGAGAATTATGGACAACCCTGAACATCCTCTCCATGAGACTGTTATCGGAAAACAGAGTCTCTTCAGTCAAAGGCTTCTTCAGTTTGGATGCAAAACGGACCGCTACAGGAAATCTTTCCTGCCCACAGCCATCAGCATCTATAATAACTCCTTGATTTAATTGAGTTACATCAACATTTAATTTCCCTCTGGGATAAATAAAGTATTTTTGAATTGAATTGAATGTGGTGTTGAAGGATCCCTTATGTAGCCTGTAAGTCGACTGAAACTGTATTAGGCAGTAATAACAACTACGATAATTACAGATGCATATTGCTGTAAATTTAACTTTATTTAGACCTTCATTTAGACTTTAGCTATGATGTAAACAGGACAAGAAAATGCACTGGTTGTAAATTGTATATGTGTTTCTTGCTAATAAGACTCCACCTTTATTTTATAGATTTAATTATTTTTGTTATTGTGGTCATCGTGCCCGAGACCTGTAACATTTGGATCATTTTCATTCCTGCAGAAAATCCCAGCTCAGTTTTTGGAAACTTGATGAATGGAGCAGCATCCATACAGGAGAATCTCTGTGTTCCACTTGTACAGTTTCATGTTTCCCTTTGAGCTTCATCATTTTATTATAGAACTTTTTACACGATGAGTGAAACAGATGAGATTTCCTCAACTGTCTTTCTTGAAAATATGTTTTAACATTGTGCTGTTGTATTTGTTTACAGTGTTTGATCCACTCCTTCTCTTACATGAATAATATTCAGACAGAGTCAGACGATAACTTACAGTTTATAGTTTATATTAATTTGAGGGGAAATGTTTCAGTTTCTCCTTTTTATGTATCTATTACAGAAAAACAATCTAAATTCAAGTTTTTTTTCAGTTAAATTGCTGCTAAAACAAATATGAAGCAACAAAACTGTGTTTGTTTTCCATTACAGGTATAAAGAAACCTTCAGTGATCCATCTTCATGTTTGTTCTTTAGTATTTTTCAGGAAGTGAACTATAGAACTCCCAGTTCTGTTCGTCAGTACAAAGACTCAGCCCTCATTTCATTTTAACATGTAATTCATTTCTCACCCTGAAACCCAGCAACACTAACAATTTAGAATGCTGTCTCCATCTCAGATTATTTGACTCTATTAACTAAAATGTACAATTATAGGAAGGGATTTTGAGAAATACCACATCTACCTGAGAGAGGAGAAACTGCTCATTTCTAACACCTAACTGTTGAGATAAAGAACGCACACTTTAAATTACACATCAGCTTGTTTTAAAAAGATCATGTTTAACATGTTAACTGAGCAGAAGTAGAAGCACTTGTGATAAAACCACATGTCACCTCTGCAGAAACAGTCAGAGACATTTTCAAATAAAAATCAGTGTGTGTGATGTTGCCACACAACTGCACGATTGGAGAAAAGCGAATGTTGTAATTCACAGAATTAGTACGACCTCTGTCACAGCAGAAGATATGAAATAATACTCATGAGCACAGTAACACACACAGCATGTGTCACTTTACACTTCTGCTGTTTAACAGTAAGAATTCTTGCAGTTCATCTGCATCACTGTCTTATAGTCTGAGTGTTGCACACACTCGGAGATGTCAAGTGCTGATATTACAATCTAACAAACATCCAAGAACTGTAGAGAAGGTCACACGATAGACAGTCTAAAATGTTTGCATATTTATGTTGTGTGTGTCTCATTGTCACCCCAAAAGAATCTCTGTGGACGTATTCAATTAATCAAAGCAGTAAAAGTCTCCTCAAAGTGTGTGTGATGTGACAGCAGCAGCTTGATTGAATGAGTGATGGAGCAGAGTGTATCTGTGAAGCAGCGGTGAGTGATGTGGCTGATGGTCGTTGCTCGTCTTCTCCAGGTGGGGGCGCTGCAGGTCCAAGATACAGCTGTGCTTTTCAATGGAAAAGAGAAGATAGAGAAACTGCTGTAACGTGTAAAGAGGTGATGTTGGAGCGTGTGTGTTGTCCCAGTATTTTGTTGGAGAGAACAAAGAGTGTAAAAAGACTGGGTCCCGCTGTATGACTCAGGCTGCACTGCAGCGTCTAATCACAGGTGCGATCCCACTACTGAGCGGCACGGGGGCTTTGACCTGCTCCGTTTCCGACCTGGGCCGGTTCTCCCCTCCTTAGACGACCTGGTGGTCCCGGGCTCCCCCAGGAGCACCATATCGGTACCGAGCTTAGTGCGGACACCCGATCGGCATAGCCCACTGCAGCTCAGAGCTCCTGAGCTCAAGCGATTGAGCTCATTAAGTTCAGTTTTTTTTCCAGGTGATGGTGTCTTGGTCCGAAATATGACTCCTCGTGGTTGACCTGGAAAATTGAGGAATCACTGGGAAGACATGGTTTATACTGTTGTTCGGCAAGTCGGAGAGGATGTCCCCATTTACGAGCTGAGACCTGAACATGGGAAAGGCAAGTCTAGGATTCTGCATCGAAACCTCCTCTTACCATGTGATCACCTGCCGCTAGAAACTGAAGTAGACCCACCTGCGACACCAAGAAGGAAAGCTACAGTGATTGATAATGTCAGAGAGGAGTCAGAGGATGAAGAAGATGAGGATGAGTATTCTTTCATGCCCCCTCAGATCATGGCTCAACCATTAGAATCAGTGAGAGAGACTCCTGTCATGCCAGGTGACGTGTTTGAACCAGAACCAAATAAACCTGCAACAGAACCACCTCTTATAGAGAACAGTGATGATAACCTACCAGAAAGCCAGGATGGCAAGGATGACAACGCAGCTGATACAAAGGATGAGGCATCACTTTCTTCAATGGACGATGCACAGGAAATTGAAATGGAGAAGAGACCTCAGCAGCCTCAGAGACAACGCAGGCCACCAAAGACCCTCAGATATGACAAAATTGGAACTCCATCCTGCTACAGTCTTGCTGCACTTCCCTTTTATGTAAGGCCCCAAGTATGGACACAGCCAGTGCAGCATTACAACCAGCACCTTTGTTTGTATGGGATGTAAACTAATTGACTTATTTCTGCCTTGGACAGTTGAGAGTGTCTTTCATCCATGGACTTTAAGCAAAGAGTGTTGCTGTCAAAGACATTGCACAGTTGAGGACTTTGTTACAAAGTTGACTGTGGTTTCTGCAAGGGACATACTGTGAACAGTTTTGACATTTCTGCAGATATGCGACAATTACTAGTATGTGTTTTGTGGACTGAAAACATTGAATGTGTAAAAAGAGTAACAAGTGCTTTGAGCATGCTTAAATGCATTTTGGTATTTCAGGTTAAAAGTAATGATGTTGAGGACAACATTTATTTTTGAGGGGGAGTATGTGATAAGTAATATTATAACTGATATATACAGTTGCTAGTTAGAAGTAGTTTAATTTGGTCTTGAATGTAAATGCATTTTAAGATTAAAGGGATAGTTCGCCTCTTTTGACATGAAGCTGTATGACATCCCATATTAGCAAAATCATTTATGAACATTTTCTTACCTCCTGCTGCGTCCTGTGAGCCGAGTTCCAGCCTCGTTTTGGCGTCCTCCACCACAACGCACAGTGAAGTGCAACATCTCTCCGTGAGCAGGGCGGGGGGGGGTACAAAAAAAAAACGATGAGAAAAGAAAAACAAACAAAAAAAACTATCCCAACAAAAAAAAAAAAAAAACCGGGGGGGGGGGGGCACCAACACCGGGTTTCGCCCGGGGGATAAATCAGTGTCGGACCGCCACTGAGTGAAGGAGCGAGCGACAGACTGTTTCATTTATTCGTTCTCCCATCGCTATTTCCCTTGTTTAAGGTACAGTATTTATAAGTAAAAAACAATGTAAATTTGTTAATATCATGTTCATAAGAGTTTTCTCTGTGTAATTGTAGGTTGTTACATAAGGAGAATCGTTTTATTGAGTGTCTAGAAGTCGTGTATAGCTCATGGAAACAGGTTCAAGCTAAGCGGCTGGGTACCTCGTGGCTACACTAGCGAGTTAAGAGTTTTAACATAAGGAATGTGCTTACTCTTTTATTTGTTCAGTTCAATTTGTGTCAGCAGCAAGATAAGTAAAAGTTAAAAAAAAAACATTTATAATATCTTCATGGCAATATAGTAGGTTATGTTAAAAAGATGATTTAGAAAATGGTAAAAACGTATGCTAGACATGGTTGCTGTGGCCCTGAAGCGGGGTGTGATTATGCCAGATATGTATTTTGTATTTGCTGTGCTTATGGTTGATGAAGACTCAGTAAAGAGGAGTGAAGGAGAGAGCGACTGTTTCATTTATTCCTTCTCCCATCGCTATTTCCCTTGTTCAAGGGTACAACAAACGCACACTTTAAATCACATCAGGTTGTTTTAAAAAGATCATGTTTAACATGTTAACTGAGCAGAAGTAGAAGCACTTGTGATAAAACCACATGTCACCTCTGCAGAAACAGTCAGAGACATTTTCAGATAAAAATCAGTGTAAGTGTGATGTTGCCACACAACTGCACGATTGGAGCAAAGCGAATGTTGTAATTCACAGAATTAGTACGACCTCTGTCACAGCAGAAGACATGAAATAATACTCATGAGCACAGTAACACACACAGCATGTTTCACTTTACACTTCTGCTGTTTAACAGTAAGAATTCTTGCAGTTCATCTGCATCACTGTCTTATAGTCTGAGTGTTGCACACACTCGGAGATGTCAAGTGCTGATATTACAATCTAACAAACATCCAAGAACTGTAGAGAAGGTCACACGATAGACAGTCTAAAATGTTTGCATATTTATGTTGTGTGTGTCTCATTGTCACCCCAAAAGAATCTCTGTGGACGTATTCAATTAATCAAAGCAGTAAAAGTCTCCTCAAAGTGTGTGTGATGTGACAGCAGCAGCTTGATTGAATGAGTGATGGAGCAGAGTGTATCTGTGAAGCAGCGGTGAGTGATGTGGCTGATGGTCGTTGCTCGTCTTCTCCAGGTGGGGGCGCTGCAGGTCCAAGATACAGCTGTGCTTTTCAATGGAAAAGAGAAGATAGAGAAACTGCTGTAACGTGTAAAGAGGTGATGTTGGAGCGTGTGTGTTGTCCCAGTATTTTGTTGGAGAGAACAAAGAGTGTAAAAAGACTGGGTCCCGCTGTATGACTCAGGCTGCACTGCAGCGTCTAATCACAGGTGCGATCCCACTACTGAGCGGCACGGGGGCTTTGACCTGCTCCGTTTCCGACCTGGGCCGGTTCTCCCCTCCTTAGACGACCTGGTGGTCCCGGGCTCCCCCAGGAGCACCATATCGGTACCGAGCTTAGTGCGGACACCCGATCGGCATAGCCCACTGCAGCTCAGAGCTCCTGAGCTCAAGCGATTGAGCTCATTAAGTTCAGTTTTTTTTCCAGGTGATGGTGTCTTGGTCCGAAATATGACTCCTCGTGGTTGACCTGGAAAATTGAGGAATCACTGGGAAGACATGGTTTATACTGTTGTTCGGCAAGTCGGAGAGGATGTCCCCATTTACGAGCTGAGACCTGAACATGGGAAAGGCAAGTCTAGGATTCTGCATCGAAACCTCCTCTTACCATGTGATCACCTGCCGCTAGAAACTGAAGTAGACCCACCTGCGACACCAAGAAGGAAAGCTACAGTGATTGATAATGTCAGAGAGGAGTCAGAGGATGAAGAAGATGAGGATGAGTATTCTTTCATGCCCCCTCAGATCATGGCTCAACCATTAGAATCAGTGAGAGAGACTCCTGTCATGCCAGGTGACGTGTTTGAACCAGAACCAAATAAACCTGCAACAGAACCACCTCTTATAGAGAACAGTGATGATAACCTACCAGAAAGCCAGGATGGCAAGGATGACAACGCAGCTGATACAAAGGATGAGGCATCACTTTCTTCAATGGACGATGCACAGGAAATTGAAATGGAGAAGAGACCTCAGCAGCCTCAGAGACAACGCAGGCCACCAAAGACCCTCAGATATGACAAAATTGGAACTCCATCCTGCTACAGTCTTGCTGCACTTCCCTTTTATGTAAGGCCCCAAGTATGGACACAGCCAGTGCAGCATTACAACCAGCACCTTTGTTTGTATGGGATGTAAACTAATTGACTTATTTCTGCCTTGGACAGTTGAGAGTGTCTTTCATCCATGGACTTTAAGCAAAGAGTGTTGCTGTCAAAGACATTGCACAGTTGAGGACTTTGTTACAAAGTTGACTGTGGTTTCTGCAAGGGACATACTGTGAACAGTTTTGACATTTCTGCAGATATGCGACAATTACTAGTATGTGTTTTGTGGACTGAAAACATTGAATGTGTAAAAAGAGTAACAAGTGCTTTGAGCATGCTTAAATGCATTTTGGTATTTCAGGTTAAAAGTAATGATGTTGAGGACAACATTTATTTTTGAGGGGGAGTATGTGATAAGTAATATTATAACTGATATATACAGTTGCTAGTTAGAAGTAGTTTAATTTGGTCTTGAATGTAAATGCATTTTAAGATTAAAGGGATAGTTCGCCTCTTTTGACATGAAGCTGTATGACATCCCATATTAGCAAAATCATTTATGAACATTTTCTTACCTCCTGCTGCGTCCTGTGAGCCGAGTTCCAGCCTCGTTTTGGCGTCCTCCACCACAACGCACAGTGAAGTGCAACATCTCTCCGTGAGCAGGGCGGGGGGGGGGTACAAAAAAAAAACGATGAGAAAAGAAAAACAAACAAAAAAAACTATCCCAACAAAAAAAAAAAAAAAACCGGGGGGGGGGGGGCACCAACACCGGGTTTCGCCCGGGGGATAAATCAGTGTCGGACCGCCACTGAGTGAAGGAGCGAGCGACAGACTGTTTCATTTATTCGTTCTCCCATCGCTATTTCCCTTGTTTAAGGTACAGTATTTATAAGTAAAAAACAATGTAAATTTGTTAATATCATGTTCATAAGAGTTTTCTCTGTGTAATTGTAGGTTGTTACATAAGGAGAATCGTTTTATTGAGTGTCTAGAAGTCGTGTATAGCTCATGGAAACAGGTTCAAGCTAAGCGGCTGGGTACCTCGTGGCTACACTAGCGAGTTAAGAGTTTTAACATAAGGAATGTGCTTACTCTTTTATTTGTTCAGTTCAATTTGTGTCAGCAGCAAGATAAGTAAAAGTTAAAAAAAAAACATTTATAATATCTTCATGGCAATATAGTAGGTTATGTTAAAAAGATGATTTAGAAAATGGTAAAAACGTATGCTAGACATGGTTGCTGTGGCCCTGAAGCGGGGTGTGATTATGCCAGATATGTATTTTGTATTTGCTGTGCTTATGGTTGATGAAGACTCAGTAAAGAGGAGTGAAGGAGAGAGCGACTGTTTCATTTATTCCTTCTCCCATCGCTATTTCCCTTGTTCAAGGGTACAACAAACGCACACTTTAAATCACATCAGGTTGTTTTAAAAAGATCATGTTTAACATGTTAACTGAGCAGAAGTAGAAGCACTTGTGATAAAACCACATGTCACCTCTGCAGAAACAGTCAGAGACATTTTCAGATAAAAATCAGTGTAAGTGTGATGTTGCCACACAACTGCACGATTGGAGCAAAGCGAATGTTGTAATTCACAGAATTAGTACGACCTCTGTCACAGCAGAAGACATGAAATAATACTCATGAGCACAGTAACACACACAGCATGTTTCACTTTACACTTCTGCTGTTTAACAGTAAGAATTCTTGCAGTTCATCTGCATCACTGTCTTATAGTCTGAGTGTTGCACACACTCGGAGATGTCAAGTGCTGATATTACAATCTAACAAACATCCAAGAACTGTAGAGAAGGTCACACGATAGACAGTCTAAAATGTTTGCATATTTATGTTGTGTGTGTCTCATTGTCACCCCAAAAGAATCTCTGTGGACGTATTCAATTAATCAAACCAGTAAAGAGGTGATGAGCTCCTGAGCTCAAGCGATCCACCAGCCTCAGCCTCCCGGTAGCTTGGATTACAGGCGTGCGCCACAGCACCCGGCGAGAGACTCTCACGTTTATCAGACTTTCAGCTTGTTGAAGTAAACGACATTTTGATGTCATCAAACACTACAGCGGCATCGAGCAGCAAAGACTGACCAGTGTTTGGATGGTTTTCATTCCTGCAGAAAATCCCAGCTCAGTTTTTGGAAACTTGATGAATGGAACAGCATCCATACAGGAGAATCTCTGTGTTCCATTTGTACAGATTAACTGCAATATACTTAATCACGCTGACGTTTCTTCTTCATCTTTTATTTGTTTTCCCACACAGTTATTGCGGAGCACTTCAGCCATGGAAGCCAAGAAGATGCTCATGAGTTCCTGCGGTACACAGTGGAAGCTATGCACAGGTCCTGTTTACCTGAAACCACCTGAGTGTGATTTTAATTTGTCAAGGTTGTTCAAAGCAAACATCTTCCACACCTGGATAAAATCTGTACTAGCTGGTGTGGGAAAGGGTGAACGGTATCAGTAGGGACACAATCCTCTCAGGTCAAAAGTATTTGACTGAAGGAGAGTTTTCATCCACAAACATTAAGAATTACTGCCTGTGACACAATGACTTGTGTCTTTGCCCCAATGAGTTGATTTTCATCCTCTTCTATGCTGGTGACAGAATGGACAGGCAAACTTTCATCGATCAAGTATTTGGCGGGTGCCTCAGGTCCCGAGGTAAGTTTTCAGTAAATCCTTTTTTTTGTGTGTGAAGTCCCATTTTAATATTTCACAGCTTTCATACATTTGAGCCTTTTCTACATCTTGCTCTGGACGTTACGGTAATTACACCTCGTCCATTCGTGGAGCTGACATGTTCTGTATTTCTGTTGCTGTAACAGCATTAGATTTGGTCAGAGCTCCTAAAAACAACACATTAAACTTCTGAATTGATTTTTCTCTCCGTGCAGGAAGCTTCCAGTGTCTCCAAGGCTCTGAAACATTTTGTCAAGTCAGAAAAGCTGGGTGGTGAAAATTCCTACAAATGCTCATATTTCCTTTGTCATGTATCACTTTTCTAACTAATTAGGCGATCTTTGCCTCAGGTGCAATAAAATGGTCACAGCAAAAAAGGGATTTAAAATCCACCGCAGCCCCAATGTGCTCACCCTCTCACTCAAACGATTCACAAACTTCTCTACAAGAAAAATCACAAAGGTACCGTGACACCCCTATTTTGATATTTACTGTATAGGAACAATTCACATGCGTTTGAATTATCAACCACATATATTTGAATGGTATTTTGAAATCAATCCTCTCTTTTGTGTTGACCAGGATGTGAAGTATCCAGAGTTCCTGGACCTGCAGCGCTACATGTCTCAGTCTGAAGGGGAGCCCCAGATCTACGGGCTGCTCGCTGTACTGGTTCACTCTGGAGCCCACTGTCACTCTGGACACTACTTCTGCTACACTAAGGTACTGATTATCCCACAAACAACGATTTCGATGTATCAGAACACTGCCTCATACACTCACACACACACATTTTCCTCAACACTTCACCAAGAACTCACTTCAGCAGAGATTAATGGAGAACTCCTTCATATAGTGGTCTGAACAGACTGAGGTCTTAACTGAAAAGTACAATCAATAAATGTACTAAATGAAACTCAGGAAGGTACATGAACACAACATTATTCAGAAATGGAATCTATGACAGCACATATGATGTTGTTTGTACTTACCTTTAAGCAGGTTTTCTTGTATTTAAGACTCGAAATCCATTTCAGAAACTAAATCTACAGAGTGAAACCTGACAAATCTCTTGTTGCGTCTCACAGGCCAGACACAGACACAGTAGAGTCGTTTATCTTATACCGAAAAAGTCAATTCCAGTTCTATACGGGCACATTTTAAGTATATATGTTTATATCATTTTATATATCTGCTTAGAACTCTTTGGAGTTATCCGAGACCTCAGTATAAAGACATTTGGAGAAGAAAATTCAAATTCGTTTATGAAATTGGCCACAGGAGATTTTTATTAAGAGGTCACAGCGAAGCTGATAAATACACGTCAGCATTTGCTGCATTGGTCAAGAAACCATATCACAAGGCTTGTAGGGAAAACACATTTTGTATTCCATATATTGCCGACACCAACATCTCCTGAAAAATTAAAAGTCTAAATGAAAGAAATTGATAATTTAAAAATGTGAAGATTTGAACGGTGACTGACAAAACTTTGATCGACCGATTTGGTGATCGACTGACTTGGTATGAGTGTGTGGGACCGGTCTCTGTCTGTGTCTGTCAAATGGGTGTGAAATCTGATGTTTTATGTGAATCTAAAAAAAAAAAAGAAAAAGGAAAATTATTTTGTGTGATAAATCAAGGTTCTAACCTAACTCATCTCATCCCTTGACTTTTGAGTATTCGTAGTATTTTAATTTACACTCAGATTTGCTTCATTATTATAACTGGCTTTATGGTCATAATTTGCTTCATTGGTATAATCTGCTTAATTGTGATAGTTGCCGCATTAATAACTTGGGGAAATAAGGTGTTGTTGCAGAAATGTGCTGTTATTTTTAAACGCTGTGGGTTTCTTTCTTTAAGACTCTATATTTTCGTTGAGTGCATCTTGTTATTATTGAATACTGCTGTGATTGGTGTTAAGTTTCGAAAGTTCTATTCTCAACAGGCAAGTGAAGGTGTTTTGGCTTTCAGGGGGACAGAGGGTGCTGCGCGCTCCCGCGGCTGGTGTGTGGGCGCATGCACTGTCCTTGAGAGTTTTCTGCTGCTGCAAATGTTCGTGTGTGATCACATTTTCTTTCCTTGTGTCTTCCAGGGGCACTTTATGGTTGAACTGTAATAATTATTAGTTTTCTTTAGGTAATGTGCTAATTGCAGAGTTGTTATCAGTCGAGTAATGAGGGTTTCGCAATTCCTAAGGAAGAGGTTCTGTCCGTAGGCCATCGATTCATCACGTCGTTCGACGTGAATGTGACATTCCTGATAAAGAAAGTTTTTCGCTTATGCATTGTTTCTGTATCTTTTGATTTGTAGTTTCCCTGTCCACAGCGTGTTAAATTGTATTTCTTTCTCTTCCCTAACAAACGCCATTTTGAGGTGAAGAATAGTGCAACTGTTATTTCTGTGTTAAATTATATTTCTTCTCTGTCCAGCTGAAAGTTTGTATTTCCTCCTTTTTCTCAACTTGTAATATAAGTGTGACAAACGCCATTTTGAGTTGGGGTGTGGTTCAATTGTTATGTCTGGTTCAATTGTTATGCTTGGGAGGAGCTAATAACAGTCTAGGAAGTAGAGGTAATCGTGTGTTCATATTTGATTTGTTAGAAATTCACGTGGTGCATTGGAGGCAGGCTTAGAGGTGGGTTCATATTTTATTGGTTAGAAGTTACTGTCGTAGACGTGTTTCACTGGAGCTAGATTTAGAGGTGTGTTCAGATTTCATTGGTCAAAAAAAATATTTTTATTTCATTGGTCAGAATTGACGTAGCTGTGACGTACATTGGATCATCTGGATTGGTGGAGGACATTGTGTGTGGATTGGATCGGAAGCATCCGGATGTGAGCAAAAGTTGGGGCAACGCCTTTAGCCTGAGTCACTTCAAACAGAGTAAGCATTAACTGAGTTTCGATTAGTAATAAATTACAGGCATGCAAACTTGCCACCTTTCGGCGAAATTCGCCGTTTTGAAATCAAAATGGGTCATTCTTCTGAATCGCGTAGATCCGAGGAGAAAAAAAAAATGGGGGGGGGGGGGGGGTGAGCATGTCAACTAGCGAGTGGAACTGTGAACCTCAAAACAACACTAGACCTATCACCGCCGCTCTCTTCTCGTGACAACAAATGACTGACAAGAGTGGCGTGTGAGAGAAGCACTATCACCAATCAGAAGTGAGGAGGGCGAACCCCTATTCCCCCCACCCCCCCACCCCCACACGGTGGAAATTGCGACAAGGACAGGTAGGGATTAATGTCTTCTGAAGCTAAAATGCTACAATTTGACTGATGTCCTGAAATAGTCTTCATAACGAATTGTGTCGTTAGATCAATTAATGTGCTTTTAATAGTGTCTTTAATACAAGTGTCAGCTAAATGTCTTGATAACAGACTTGAAATAGTCTACAATTCCTCGATATTTCACCGCCTCACAGAACTCCGTTTGTGTTAGTGCTACTCGAGGTAACTGTAGAGTGGCTAACTAGCGCCTTCCACACAAGTTCAGGGCTTTGCTAATACTTTTAGCCAATGTCAATGGAGACCTTAATTGTCGCCGGACTTGGCTTTTTAACGAGGTATGCCCCTTCATAATACCCCCCGATAATCACGGAAAGGGAACATTTTGCCCATTTGAGGAGGTCGTTTCATTCGTCGTGAGTTTATCAATGCAGAGTCCGGAGAGCTCTGCCACAGGTCGTATTTGAGAGTGCGACCCCCATCCCCTCGCTGTTCGCCCACACCCCCGTTGATGATGACAGCCTACAGGTGCACTCGTGTTCATCCAGTATGATGCACCATCAATCGAAGTTAAAAGGGGCACAATGTAGGATTACGTAGTGCTCGTGGCATGCATGTCTCAAAACTCACACTGTCATGAAAAAATGCCGTTTAACTAAGCTTGCCGCGAGAATGTTTTTCATGTTAGAGTGCCAGCTGTCGATACAAATTTGTCTCTGGCGGTACGTCAAGTGAATTGCTGATATAAGTTTTTCCCGTGGAGCTCGTTTGGCTCGGCATGCCAAACGTTCACTTTAATGGTTTAATGACAGCGGACCGCGAAAGTGGTCGGGAGAGTTATCGTTCAGGCTATTACTAAGCATAGGCTGTCTTGGGGCAGTAATTAATTAAACTTTTAATCCTACATACTTGTAGTATCCCTTTAAGGACCATGGGACTAACTTTTTCGTTAAATTTAATGTAATTAAATGTATGATACTACAGTTAAATGTTTTTGAAGACCTGTGATGTTATATATCAAACACATAATAGTACAGTAAATGCAATTGATAGGCCTACTGTACCTATAAATTCATCTTTTATGCTGCACAGCTGTTCTCTACTTAATGCAAATGGGACATATTGTATATTTTATAATATATATTTTGTATAATTTACAACTTAATGCGTCTCATGTTTCCGCTTTTCCGCGCGTGCCGTGTGTCCGTGTACCCTTGTCACCTTTTTCACCCCTTACCAGTTTGCATGCCTGAAATTAACATTGGGTAGTATTAGTAATACAGCAAGTATTGATTAGCAATAATTAGTATTGATTAGCAATAACTAGCATTGTTTAGCATTGATTAGCATTGATTAGCAATCAATAGTATTGATTAGCAATAACTAGCATTGATTAGCAATCACTAGCGTTGAATAGCATAATTAGCATTCAATTAGCATTGGTCAACAAGGAAGCTAGTATTGATTAGCAATAAGTAGCATTGATTAGCAATAGTTAGCATTGGTTAGCATTAGTAGCATTTGTTAGCATTTCATTAGCCATAATTAGCATTGATCAGAAAGACAATTAGCATTGATTAGCAATAGCGATAAGGCAAATATTGGTTTAAATCTTAATTAGCAATAGGTTAGCATTTATTAGCAACAGCTAGGAAGCTAACATCAATTGGCATTGGTTGGCAAACATTAACATTAGCAATAATAGTAACCGAACTCCAAACCGGAAGTCAAAAAGCTAAATTAGCCTAACATTGAATTAACATTGGTTTAATTAAAAAAAAAAAAAAAAAAAAAAACCTAGAGCATGAGCTTTCAAAGCTAACGTAGGCTAACCTTAACATTAGCATTGACAACATCCAATCCAATAATTAGCTGCATCTAAGCTAAATTTAGCCGAGCATTAAATTAGCATTGATTAGAGTTGAATAATTAGTTCATTTAAATTGACTTTCAAAAAAAAAAAAAAAAAAAAAAAAAAGGGGGAATACGAATAATAAATAAGGGAAATTTAGAAAATAGATAAGTAAATAAAAAGAAAAAGTCAAAAGACAATAGAAGGGAACTAACTAGTTGAAACAATGGATGTAACACCAACAATAATCATCAGCGCCAAACATCCTGAACATTCCAAAGATATTAAAAAGATATCTCTAAGATGGGAAAAACGAACAAAAATAACGTCTCACCCTGGCCAAAAGGTGGCACTTTCAATGTAACTACCTGTAAGATTATGGAACAAAGGATTAAAGCTTACAAACCAAAGGACAAAAGCAAAAAGAGACAGGAAAAGAGAGAGCTTGAATTAAAAGTTTTACATTTCTTTGAAAATGCAGAGCTATATCCAACACTGCCAGGAGCAGCAAACATACAAGGAGATTCTGAAATAAAAGATCATAAAATATCTCATGAACGTCCAGAACTACAAATAGCTACATCAAGCAGTCATGGAGCTCCTGAGCCAGACGCCATCTGTAATTCAGATCAGGCAAGGGGACAGCTCCCACAATACCAAAGATCACCAGAACTGGCACCTCCAGTTCAAAAGGCATCTTCTGAAGAACATAAGAGTCCAACAGCGTCAGCACCGAGTTTGATAGAAATGACGCAGGGACAGTATGTGCCGTGGCAGACGCTCGACCTAGGGGGGCTGGTTGCTCGATTGCCGGACAGTCACAGAGGTGCAAGTAGATGGATAAGAGCTTTTGAACAAGAGACTGTGGATAAACTGTTGTCTGTTGGACACATTAAGGCAGTGTGGGCACTGTGTTTTGGAACTTCTACCATGGAGGGCATTTTGAGACACAGTGAGGATGACTGGATGTTGAGCCACCGAGCTGATGGAACTGATTTTAATGCATATCGAGCTGCACTCTGGAGAGCGTTACGAGCTGAGTTTCCTGTGGGAGTGGACCTCGAAGCATTAAAGGGGGAGCCACTGTCAGGAACAGAGAGTCCGGCTGTGTACATTGCACAACAATGGAAGAAATGGAGACAAGCGTCTGAGGGAGAAATCGAGAAGAGCCCAGCTTGGGTGACATTGTTCAGAGTTTCCATCAAAGAGGCTCTGCCTGCCCCAGTTCAGGGGAGGCTGGAGGATGTGGTGGGGCTGAATTCAATGTCACATGGACAATTCCGAGACCATGTGGTGCATGCAGTAAACAAATACAGAAAAGAACTGAAACTGAATGAGCAGGAGAAGGATATGCAAAGGGAACTTGCACGGTTGCAGTTAGAAGAACTGCAAGCGAAGCAAGAGGTACGAAATGAGGCCATGACAGCGGGGGCCGCTGAACAGCCATCACAGGGGCAAGTCCATCGTCGACCCTGTCAAAGGTCAAGAAGGGGTGCACCTGGAGGACGAAGGTCCTCGGGGGCATGTTGGGCCTGTGGCGAGAGGGGACACTTTGTTTACAGCTGTCCGAGAGCACCGAGAAACCCGAGTGTTCGGCAGGACCGTGGCCAGTCCCTGGGGGGCGGAGCAAGTGGCCCGGCAGGTCCAAGGCGTTCCTCTGGCAGAGGAATCCCAGTATTGGTTTACATTGACATATATAGGTAAGAAGTACACTTACACCAGACGTACTCAAAAGGGTTTAAAAACCGCCCTCAGGTGTGTCATCACTACAAAACAAAACAAAGTTTTTAAGTTAAATGTGTCACGACTACTAAGTTTCTAAAACTTGAATTTAAATAGGTCACTGTTACTAGGACACAACAAAACAAAGTTTCTGAATTTAAACTATTACGAAGTTCTAAAATTTGAACGGAACAAAGTTTCTAATTTAAATTTTAGCATTGATAGTCTGAATTAGAGTATCTATTTAGCCCATAGGGAATTACTGATATCTCTCCATCCCACTTGGAGGGAGTAAGAAAAGCGCCATGTCCAAAATAAATAAATAAATAACTAATGAACAAATAAGTAAAATTAAAATACAACAAGTATGATCTTCTTTTGGGAGGATGATGCAATAAAATGCGCTTCCTCTGGAAGGAATCATGAAAGATCCAAAGATCAAAGGTTGAAAGCACAACTGGAAAGGACAACCGAGGCTAAGTTAGCCTTTGAAAATTTGAAACGAAATTAGCAAAAGTTATCCAAAACAGCCAAAACTAGTCTATGAGAAGCCATTTTTCTTATATGTCTCCAATAAAAACCATAAGATCTCAGAACTAATAAATCAGAGTAGGTATGTTGAGACTCGGACAGGATGTTTGCAGGTTGTGCATCTTTTGACACGTCCGGATGTGAATACAGAAGTGTACTACATCGGGTCCTGCGGATGTCATTTCACGTGAGTTTGAAGGAGAACCACATGGGCGTGTGTCAGAAGCTGTGAGATACATTAAACTGAGACCTGACATAGGAGCAACTCCACTTGTGCAGGCTGATGTCACTTATGTTGTGCACGGTTCATGTTGTGAGATCATTTGGGTGATCATGAGGTTTTGCAGTTGTGAAACAGGAAGGTGGAAAACTTTGTGACGGTGAAAGCTGAGAAGTGTGAACGGCCATGTTCGGCACAGTTGGCTGAACTGAAGGCACTAACGGAAGCATGTTGACTGGTGGAAGGTAAGGTTACGAATGTATACACAGATTCTGCATATACTCATGATATTTGCTATTTGTTTGAAGCAGTTTGGAAGCAGAGAGGGTTCAGGAGGTCAGACGGAAGTCCAGCGCGACAGGAGGTCCAAATGAAGGAGCGGACTGCAGTCATGAAAATTGTAAATTGGCAGTGATACAGTGTCAAATAATCGTAAAGGTAACAAAATGGTTGGTAAAGGTAATAACGCGGCTGATGAAGCAGCGAAAGTAGCATCAAAGTGCCAGCTTGCTGTTTTGGCACCAATGGTGTTACTGGAGCCAGAGGTCGCGCCATCACAAGGATATTGGTCATACATATTGGATAAATAGTCGTAAATTTTTTTTGGTAAGAGAATTGATTCATCTGTTTGTCATTCCATCAGAGATTAGCTCAAATAATGGTTAAGTGTTTAGAAAAGTGCAAGAGGCATTCTGCAGCAGCTGCGAATCAAGCAGCGCTGTGGGGCCGTTTATCATCCACAGAGTCAAGGGATGCATGAGAGGATCAATGGAACCTGGAAAGTGAAATTGAATTGAATCTGTGCTTCAACTAAACTAACTAGATGCTTTGCCGCTTGCACTAATGAGCTTTCGTATGCAGACTCATAGAGTCACGCACTAACACCGCATAAAATGCTAACGGGTCGACCCATGCCAGCACCTCAGTTCCCACTGGAGCAGGTGCAAACAGAGTGGACAGCTTACATGAGGCAACTAACTGCAGTCCACAGAACAATCTATCTACAGGAGGAGTTCAGAGACTTGAGTCTCAAACAGCTGGTTGAGAGGCCAGTGGTGCCAGGTGACCAGGTGCACATCGAAGTGTTCCGGAGGAAGTGGCTTGTGCCAAGACGGAAAGGACCGTACACAATGGTGCGAGCAACATCAACAGCAGTTCAAGTGGAAGGTAGCAACACATGGTACCATTTGAATCACTGCACTAAGGTTCGGACTAAAGACACAGACGGAGTTAAGTCCGAGGGAAAGGATGAACAAAAGGAAGAGGTTAAGATTTCTGACACTGTGAGCATCCAGGTGTGGGTGTTGGCCGACAGCATGGGCTCAGGAGAACGAAGCCTGGAGATGTTGGACGGGATCCCGCAGACAGGAGAGGCTGGAAGGGTCCCGTGATGAAGCCACCCCGCAGGGAAGTAGCCAGCCTGGGTCAGATGAGTATGATGCAACAATACACACCCACTCAGACCATGCCACGCCACAAACTTTGCCAGCAATACACACTAGAGCTAGTCGTGAAAAGGCAGATGTTAAGCTTGAATTTAAGTACGTGGGAATAAAGGTTGGTGGAAGTATGAGGAAGGATTAGTAAGTAGGGGTAAGTGTGAGGAAGTGTGGATCATGGGTCCGGTGGAGGAGACGACCAAAGCACCGCCTCTGGACGCCACGACAAAGGGGCAATCTGGTAAGATCAGGTCAGATTGGGTCAGAAGGAGTTGTTCACAATGGTTGTAAGAATAGAAAGATTTTTCGGGAAAGACTAGGGGGATTTGATACCATTAGCACTACAGGACAGAATAATCATGTTAATCCAAGAACAGACGGAGTGTACATGCACAGGTGGAGTCAGGAAAACAGTGTAACTGTGGAAAATGGGTTAAGGCAGCACAGGATACGTGGTATAGATGGGCATGGTACACTACAAGAGAACTAACGGCGACGGAGTGTCTCATATGCGCAGACGCTCCAGGAGCATTGCCTGTTGTTGTTCCAGAGCCACACACCTTCAGGGACTGTGCGGTGGTCCAGCAACGGGAATGCAGAGAAGGTAGGTTCACATCGGAAGAGGATAAACGGTTATTGTTTCCTATGTGTGGTATTAAATGCAGAGGGATGTTTGGGCCAAATAAATTACATAGTTATTTTCAAAATAAGGGAGGGCCACAAATTGGAGTCTTCTTGTGCTGAATTTAATCTGGGTACATCACAGGTGGGGCCTCCCACTGATTATAGAGTAGATTACGATGGTGAGTTTGAATGCTTTTGGAACTCGCGTAGGTAGTACTAATGTTAAATGAAAACAAGACTTATTGGGATTTATTTATTTGGATCAAAAATGTGAAAATATAGAAATGATCATTTTAACTCTATATCTTTTTGGGGATCAGACACACCCAGTAGCTGAGAGTTACTGGATGTGTGGAGATGATGTTTTGTTAAATGTGTTACCCAACAGGTGGATAGGTCTTTGGGCACTGGTGAGGAGGAACACATCAGTTGTGGTAGTGTCTGACAAGGTAAACGAGATGCGAGGTTTGGTTGTGGAAAAAGGGAGAGTTAAAAGATCGAGTGATGGCTACATCAGGGATAAGCACGTTTACTTGGATGCTATATTACAGCCGAGAGGGGTTCCCTTTGAGCTCAAAGCACGCAGGGAGATTGCAGCTGGATTTGAGGCTGGTTTGCAGGGAATCAGATTTAACAAAATGGGGAATGGACTAATTACATATAATACAACCAACAGGGAATTCTTAGCTACACGAGTGAAGGGTTTGCAGGCTTTGGAGAACAACTACATGAGACGAGTATGATGGCTTGGTAGAACTGACAAGTTTTAGAAGGTATATTAGAAGGGAAAATGGTGTGTGCCAGATGGTTGGGGAAAATGTTGTACATTTACACCCGGGAACACTGCAGCTGATGGAACGTTTACAACGGCCGTGAAGGAGATCAGAGAACGGAGAGAGGAGCTGACGTGTGATGCTGGTGGAGGTGAACGGTGGTGGACTGGTCTGTTTGGGATTTTGGGAGAAGGGGGAGCGATGGCAGTTAAGGCGGGAATAGCAATATTGTTGATAGTGAGAATGGTTCCCCTATTGGTGTGTTGCATTATACCCATTCTGAGAAGGTGTTTGCTGCAAGTGATGTTCAAACAAACAGCGGAAGGAATCAGGAGGCAGATGACCATGCGAGACCAGGTCTGAGGACCAATGCATGGGAAGAACTGGTCAACGAATGGAGGTTATCAACGGACGGTTCACAAGTTTCTTTCTTCGAGGGTGGAACCAAGTTTAGTCTGATAGGGAGAAGAGATGCTGAAGATCTCTTTGATTGGGAGTGACGTACTGGCGACCTCTCCTCCCAGAGTTAGCTTAGCAGTTCCAGACCCAGCCGGACGGATGTTCGGCCAGAAGCAGATGACACCAGAGCACAGGAGATGGGACGGGACTGGAGGACCGGCATTACATTGCATTTTATTACTATTGTTGTGTGATAATCCATAATTTTATGTATTGTACTTGATACAAAACGGTGATTAACTGATTTGAAGGTGGTGTATTCAGTCTATGTGTATTATCAATCAAAACTGATCACTGATATGTCCATTGCCAATTGTGTCAGTCAACTGTTCGGAGTGCGACCTTGGTAAAGTGGTCGGTCGCCAGTGGGGGGGGCCGTAGGTGAATTTTCCCAAGATAAGAACATGAGTTACGAAAGTAGCAGCCGGTGGGTTTTTCGCACCTATGCACTGCGAACAGTGGACAAGTGTGATGGCAATGTAAAACTTGTAGTGTTGTTGAAATCAACACTACAACACTGTGTCTTTGAGCGACATCCATACGGTCCTCAAAGAAGAAGCTTATCTTCTTTTCTACATCAGGTAAGAAAAACATCATGCAGGGAGTCAGAACGTTGACAATTCCACAGAAAAAGAGTATTAACACGACTGTCTTTCAAAAAAAAAAAAAAACAGTTGGAATGCTCTTTGAAATGTAAATGGAAACACAATGCATGAATGTAATATTTCCAGATCATTAAAAACTGTTTTAGCTGTGGTAATGATTGTATACCAGGGTAAAGGTTCATGACATTTTGCCAAATTCTCTACTTTTTGTTGTTGTTTTTGGAAAAAGTGGTTTAACTAGTTAAACCCAACAACTTCACCGTACATTTGCTTCTGGCAATGAAATGCTTCAGTTTGCTGATGTCATCTTTCATCACATTGTTAGATCCCCGGATATGACAGAAGTTGGGGACTATAACCCAGGAAACTCCGCTCAGGTGTCTCCACAGCCGGCGGCGACGCCTCAAATCAGCACCACCCTCCACAAATACAACAATGGCTTCATAGATCCCCAGCTGACACCAAACACGACAAAGGCGATGCTCAATCTTTTCACATTAGTGACCCTTCTTCTAGTGTACTATAATTTGCTTTGACAGAAGTTTGATGATCTCATTGAGAAATATTTTAATGTCTGTGTTCCTCAGATCTCCAGCAGTAATCACGGCAGTTCTTCCTCTGTGACTGCTGCTGCTAATGGACAAGACACTGACCACAGTCTACCAAAGTAAGTTTAATATTCAGTTTAGAAAGAACATTTCTGCCATTGCTGTTCCATCCAAATCTTCTTTTGGGTATGAATGGGTATGAAAATGACTATAATTTATGCACATCTACTTTGTTGTATTGACATTTGCATTATTTTTTCTTCTGACACTCTATAAACGTGTTACTTCAGCCTAAAGTTTTGATCAGTCGAGGGTCACAAAAGGACTGCTGATCATCTGAGAAAGCAGAGAGGTTACAGCTCAGAGTTGCAGCACTTTAAAAGATTTAAAATAAGCTCGACAATGCACCACAAGAACAGGTTAGTATTGGTGTCTTTGACTTCGTGCTGACTGAAAGTCCTGCCTCTACTCAGAGATGTGTTCACATAAATGTTAGATCACTTAGATGTTTGAACTTCACAGCACAGACAGATGTACATTCTTACTTTAAGATCTGTAGCTGCCAGCAGGGCATGCATCACTGCAACTTATTTAGAAGTCTTATAGAAATCTGGAGGCCTGTACCCTGAAGCAGCTTTAGAGGCTCGGTGAGGTAACTTCAGCTCCAGGTTTCCAGAGGTTCCTGCTCTTGAGCAGGTTAGGTTTGTGATATGAGAGCAATACATGTCAACACCTTACACTCAATCAATCGCCACAGAAAAAAAAAACAGTGAGAAGGTCTCCTCTCTCTAAGACTCAGACTGCAACAAAACATTTTGGCCCTCACTGGAAAGCCTGTTCACGAGAGATACGTAAGAGTCGGAACAAAATGCTGACACAAAACAGAAACTGATGAAGCAAAAGCTCAAATATTTGATGGAAGATTAAAAAGTCACGTTGATTTAAAAAAAGGATTCATGTCGGTGAACTACAAAAGATATTCTGTTTTCTCAGACTCCTGCAGCAGGAAGTCTGAATGAAGCTGTGAAGAATACTGAAATGTTCAAATGAAATGTCAAAGAATGTTTTTCACTTTAATAGATCCATGAAGCCATTAATATCAACCACCCCAAGCCTGAAAAGTGTTTTAGTAACCTGAAGGTGTTTGGACTTTAATACAGGAACATAACTGTACTCGTCTTTCTGTGAAACTGTGAGTCGCGTTTTTCAGTGTTTATTGACATGTTCTGATGGTTAATCTCATGTTCAGTTTTGGAATTGATGGTGTTCACGGTGTTTTTTGTCCATCCCTTAAAGCTCTAACATGGACTCAGACGGATTCACGGATCCAAGAACGCTAAAGAAGAGGAAGCGCACGGCCATGGACCCTGAACAGTGTACAAGCAGCGAAGAAAGGCAGAGCTGTAAACGACGTTAGTTGGACAGTAAAGACTTTGGCGATGGCTTTTCATCAGAAAGCACAATCTACAAGTGAGTGCGCGCCAGCCGGTCGAGGCAGATGGCCGTCCTTCCTGAGTCTGGTTCTGCTGGAGGTTTCTTCCTGTTAAAAGGGAGTTTTCCTCTCCACTGTCGCCTCGTGCATGCTCAGGATGGGGGATTGAATTGAAGACAATTTTCAATGAGATCCGTTGGTTTTCTTAGCCAGGCAACTTATTTATTTTTAATTGGCATTGTATGAATTGGACTTATTTGGATTTGAATTAATTGGATTTAATTGGATTACAATGAATAGGATTTTAATTGGCTTAATCTGGACTGTATCTTTTGAATTCCCACAAGATGATATTTATTACTCTTATTTCTACGGAGAAATCCTCCATCCAGATTCTCATGTTTCTGCTTTATAGTATAGTTCACTTTGAGGCACCAAAAAAAAAAAGCATGTGCATGTAATATGATACATGCTCAGTTTAGGCTTGGTGATTCCTCTGTTGTGAAAATATATTTATAAAACATTAGGGCCATAAAGTGGTATCCAGCAGAGGGCGATGTATGTTAAAATGATACATTCTGTAGTCATTTGTTGATATGAATGACTTTTTCAAGAAATGTCAACTCTTTTATGATTTTCATGTGAGTGTTCTTAGAGCTGAACACTCATCCTTTACTCTTGTCTAATTTACAAAAGCTGACAAATCAGCTCATCTGAGTGAGAGGCTCATCTGAGTGAGAGGCTCATCTCAGTGAGAGGCTCATCTCAGTGAGAGGCTCATCTGAGTGAGAGGCTCGTCTCAGTGAGAGGCTCATCTCAGTGAGAGGCTCATCTGAGTGAGAGGCTCATCTCAGTGAGAGGCTCATCTGAGTGAGAGGCTCATCTCAGTGAGAGGCTCATCTGCGTAAGAGGCTCATCTCAGTGAGAGGCTCATCTCAGTGAGAGGCTCATCTCAGTGAGAGGCTCATCTCAGTGAGAGGCTCATCTCAGTGAGAGGCTCATCTCTCTGCGCTGCAGGACTGAGAGGTTCAGAAGGTCCTTTGTTCCCACAGCCATGAGGCTTTATAACAGTGACTGCTGAGTTCTTCTCAAATTGATTGATTGATTTTTATTTATTTGTTTATTTTACCATTTAGTCATTTATTATTATTTAGTTAGTAGTAGTATTATTATTGTTGTTTTATTGTTGTTAATTCAATCATTGTAAATATTTAAAAAAAAAATGTTGAGCTACTTGACGAATTTGAATTTCCCCCATTGGGGGATAAATAAAGTATTTTTCTATTCTATTCTATTCTATCAGCTCAGCTCAGTGAAGTAAAGTGAACAACAACAGTCCTTAAAAAGATAACAGTAATAAAGGTGAATGAACATCCAATGCAGAAGTCACTGTTTTATTGAGAAAAAAAAAAGATTACACTGGTCAACACAATGACAAGCTACTCTGAAGAAAGCTTGTGGCAGTAACTATGTTCCCCATGATGGGTGTGCTTACATCAGTAAGTCTTAAGTGGATCAATAGGCTGCTTGATTAATCCGGTCTTTACTCATAAAGTTACGTTCATTAGAGCAAACACAAAGCAAAAAGTCACTTTCAAATAATGAGCCAACATTATTCTGATACAGCAATGCACACTTAATTCTGCCATTGTGTATTGTGCACACGTTACATGTAACAGTGAAACTACGAGGAGTGAAATAATAAAAGGTCATTTTACCCATTTCAACTACATACCAGCAGTGAAATCTAAATCGGGGTGGGATCCGTGGCTCAGGCCGAGCACGGTGGGTGTTTTATTCAAAGGGCAAAACTAAACAGAGCCTTATTCTGTATACATATTTATTTAAATACTCCATACAAACCTCCTGAATATAAATATCCTTGTCTTTTAAAACTGCACTCACAAGACAAACCCCTTTCCAAACAGGTCACTCTTCCTTCATTCTCACCACCTGTTTATAACGATGTTTCTAATAAGACAAATATAATTAGAATAAAAATAGAAGATTTTTTTTTTTTCCTTTTTTGGCAAGTCAGGAAGGCAGCCTGGGTGCTGGTCTGTTTCATCAGTATCGCCTCACGATCGTGTCTCCCTGCATCTGTTTAGTCCGTATAAAAACATGAGCGTGGTATGAGCATCGTTTACTCTTACAAGTTCTCAAAGGGACAGCTCACTCCAAAGGCTGGATGCAGGTCTTTCGCAGGTCCTCTGCAGTTGTCAATACACACAAGAAAAGTATTGTAGAAATGTGCTGAAATTTGGATTAATTAGAGGCCAATTCTTGCTTTGGATTTTATTCTAAATGATGTCATGCAACAGGACAATTATAACAAACACAGCAGTACATCTACAGCACGGTGTCTAAAAAAAGAAAAGAATCCATAATGTGATAAGTAATAATATAACTGATATTAGACAGTTGTTAGATAATAAGTGAAATGACAAACATAATTAAAATAACTGATATTAGACAGTTGTTAGTTAGAAGTACTTTAATTTTTTCTTGAATGTAAATGCTTTTTAAGATTAACATGATTGCACTTTGAAATCTGTGTGGGTTAAATATTCGCTATTGGTAATGCCTCGGGGATCCAGTAGGGGGAGCACGCATCTCTTCCTCACTCAGTAAAGACGAGTGAAGGAGAGAGCGACTGTTTCATTTATTCGTTCTCCCATCGCTATTCCCCTTGTTCAAGGTATTTATAAGTAAAAAAGCAATGTAAATTTGTTAAGAGCATGTTCATAAGAGTTTTCTATGTGTGACTGTAGGTTGATAGATATGGATAATCGTTTTATTGAGTGTCTAGAAGTCGTGTATAGCTCATGGAAACAGGTTCAAGCTAAGCGGCTAGGTACCTCGTGGCTACGCTAGCAAGGCACAGCAAGGCAATTTTATTTATAGAGCACAATTCGTACACAAGGTAATTAAAAGTTCTTTACAGCTACATAAAATCACAAGAAGGCAATAAAATCATTAAAAAATAAAAATAAAAACCCATTCAAAAATAATCATTGATTAATTAATTTAAAAGTGAAGAGTGCAGATAAAATACTTTGAGGTGTCATGCACAGCTAACAGGGCTCTAGACTAACTTTTTGCACTGGTGCGCCCAACTTTTTTTCTTAGGTTCACCAGCACAAAAGTTAGGTGCACCCAAACGCATTGCATTTTAACACCGCAGTTTTACAGGTTCACATTTTTTTATTTTTAAATCGCTGTCCATATAGGCAATATTAACTTGTAAACGATTAACTAGCAATCTGGTCAAAATAAAGTTCTTTATTTGAAGCACAATTCTACAAACTTACTGAACTTAACTTACTAACTACTTACTGAAACTTACTGAAAAAGTGTTGGTGCTTAAAGTACTTCACTGGCCTGAAATTTAAACTTAAAACATCTCATGATAAATGAAATAAAAAGAAAATCTAAATTAAAATTGCAAGTGTTTTAAGGGCTTCAAACTGAACATCTCAATGTCTTATGGACTATCCTCCATTGCAGTCACATGCCCCTCGGATGTCCAACTCCTGTAGTTGGGTTAAATTTATATATCAGTATATTCACCGGTCTTCCTCTCCTCAAGATACGACCGTACAGAATGAGGCATTCCTGAACCATCAGGAATGCCATATACTCACTGTTCAATTAGCACAGACGTCTTTTTTTTCAGCGTATCTGCGATGACTCCTATAAATTGCGCGCACGCGACATCATTGCTGTATGTCGGGTTTATGTTCAAGCCATTTTTCTTCTGAAGAATTATTTCGGACTTGAACTTAGTGAAGGGAACTTTTGCAATATGGTAGGCAACGTTAAACTTGATTATCATCTGGGCCTCGTCCGATGATGTGTTTGCTGCTGCTGCCGCTGAAAGCAGCGGGGAGAGGGGACACTGAGCAGGTAATGTGTTTCATAGATGCGTTGTGCTTTTTCAGCGTTTCAATTCCAAATGTATTAGAACCAGTCACTAATGCATTATTTTGCCACACTTTACAGTAAATGCAGTGCATTATATTATCGGCTTTACTGCATCTTAGCCAGGGAAACTGGTCAAGCCACTCTCTTTGAAATGTATACACTTTACCCCTTTTAATTTCAGTTGGTTCTGGCCAGTGTTGGGCAAGCTACTTGTAAAATGTAGTGAGCTAAGCTATCAGCTACTCAACCATAAATTAAGCTTCACTACACTAAAGCTACCACCACTAGAAATGTAGTGAGCTAAGCTACAAAAATGTGGGGAAAAGTAGTTCACTACATCAGAAGCTACATTGTATCGACTTAATATCAGATTGATTTAAAATAACAGATATCTTCATTAAATAAAACTTTATTGAGGTCAGTCTAATCTTAAGTGATATACAAAGATGGAAATTATCTGTGTTTTCGTCAATAACACTATAGACATAAGGCAAAAATGAAAACATCTAAAATGTGTCACTTGACAATAATGGTCATACACAGACTATTAAATATTTGAATAATGTGTCAAAATTAGGCCTACGTTACGTCACATATGCAGCATGTTGTGCGCCCCCCACCCCGTTGGAACAGGGAAAAAAAAGTTCAGGCTCAGGATTTTTTTTCACCATCACCCCTGAATGTTGCTGATGCTCGTGTAACCGATGTAATGTAATGATGTAGTTTTTTTTGTTAATTTCACCATAAATACATTTTTCTCTTGTTCTCGTTTTGTTGTTAATTTCAATTGTTTTGTAATATTTTTTATTGGGAGCTTTTATTTTTATTTTGTTTTATTGCGTTACCGGAACTTATTGGTGATGTCACATCCTGTCAATTGCGCTGTCAGTTGGTCTCTGAGATCGCTGAGTAGCTGTGTGTGTGAGAGGCGGCGAAGTGGCTTTAATTTTAGTATATTTGTTCCATTACAGAGGTTGTCCTGTTACTTTGTTCTCAACACAACGCAGAATGGAACACTTTTAGCCAGAGTCGAATCACGCCGCTTACACTCGCAACTGTATGCACGCAGGGTAGCTATGCAATGCATAGGTCCTATGTTAGTACCGGTATGTATGCAGGCGGCACTAGCAGACGAGTCGGAGCAGCTTGCGCATGACGTTCAACAGACATTCACTTTATTGTGTTCAAAACCATGTTGTGATGCTGGTAATTGCTGTTTTCCTCAGGCATGACCTGAAATTTTGTAGCTTTTGTGGACGCTACGTCACTACTTGACAAAAAAAACAGCTTAACTACAGGGACGTTACTCGATACATAAAGTAGTGACGCTACGGCCAAGCTACTGGGAAATGTAGTTAAACTAGTAGCTTCGCTACAAGTAGTGACGCTACTGCCCATCACTGGTTCTGGCTCGTAGTCGATCGTATGTGGCTCATTATCTGATGCTAGCTCCAGATGCTAGCTCATTATCTGATGCTAGCTCCGGACCAGGGCCTGACATAACGTGGGAGGTTGATGGCTCCGTGTCAGAGCATTGGTTGTGGTTATTTTCGGACGTATCAGGTCTTAACTTAACGAAAAAGTTGTCAATCGTTCTTTTCATCTTATGACCTGCGGCTACACGTACACGGGCCAATCAGAGGGGGGTCCCGCCCTTCACTATCTCTGATTGTTTTAGACCACGATATGGGTCTAATGTGTGTCTATTGTTGAACCACAGGGAGACTTTCAGAGTCGCGTAGACTTTTTTTTATTTTTTTTTCTCAATAGGTAGTTGCACCTGTGCGACCTCAGATTTTTTTTAGTTGCACCATTGAGAAAATAGATCGCACGTGCGACTCTAGAGCCCTGCCCTTGCAGGATTAATAAAGTGTCCACCTCTGATGTTCCTCTTTTGTGTGAACACATGTCACGCTGGCCTGAGCCTCTGTGGGCTTCCTGCTGATGGAAGGACCAGCGGATGACAAAGAAACAACAACTCTGACACCAACGGAGGACAAAGTGGAACACCTGAGCTACCGCAGGTAACGTATTGTGCAAAACAGGTGAGTGCATGATTCCGTCTAACTAATGAATGAAATCTACAGAAATGAATGTGTGCTAGCTCACACATGTTGAGTACTTGTGCAGTTTTTCCTTCCTTTTCCTGCTGTGTTTTACCGAGGTGATCATGGATGAGATGAGACTCGAACGCAGGTCCGAAGGAGAAAGACTGTGGACCCGACATTGCCGTTATGCACCCAGGGTTTCCGTGACGACGAGGAGCTCCCAGCCGGAGGAGAGAAGCTGATGTTAAAAAAAAAGAAATAAAGGAGGACTTGGGGTAGGTCCTTTTTAGTGTCACAGAACGTGATTAGTTAAAAGGCACATTATATACTGCATTTAGATGATATTAGCTGATATTATAGAGAAAAGTAAGGAAACAAGCTGCTATTTTAAAAACAAAAGATGACAAAATTGTCACAAAGTTATGCTTAAGCTTAAATCAGGACTTTCTTTCTGTCTTCCTTGTAGCACCTCACAGTGGACATGGACCATTCCCAGGAAGCTCCAGCAGCACAGCCGTCCCCTGAACACACTCCAGCACCAAATCTGCTCCCACACACCGGACTGTTGATCGGCCCCAGCTGAAACGATGAAAAGCATCCCACACCGAGCCGTACAGATGAAGCCGTCTCCGTGTGTGAAGCTCCTCACAGACACAGAGAAGATCTGCTCACCTACACCTGCAGAAATAACACAGTCCAGACAAGACGCAGACAATTGGGACTGAAAGACAACCAGTGGGACAGTGTTGTTCTTTAAAGACATTATTTGTAAATTATGTATTTAAAATAAATGGTTTGCATTTACATTTTACATGCTGCTTTGGTGCTGGAATCAATAAAAATGAACAGTTTTTACACTTACCCTCTCTTCTGTTAAATGAAACACCAAACAATAACTTTGCCTCAGAGAACGAGCATCTTCTGATGCAACACTCTTAAAAGCAGACCCTACAAAGCTTTCTGCAGTCTGTCAGACACATAAGGAATATTTTACTAATCCGAATTCTAAATGATCAGCTATAACATTTGATTTAGTCTTTCTTCTTTGACTAATAGCCTCATTCCACAGATATGACAGAACAAACATGGGAGGCAGTTTACAGTAGATATCATCCTGTTGGTAGAATGCCTTTAAAACTCAGAAGAAGCTTTTTTTCTACTCATTTCTACTAAAGTGCATCAAATTAAATTGTATTATCCATGAGTCTGTAATTTAACAGGTTTTTCTTCAGGTTTCCTTAACAATGACATGACATCACAGCTCTTTCAGCTGCATCATGTGGAAATATTTCAGGTTTTTTTGCCAGAGGGCCGGCTCAGTCTAATGAATTTATCTGGAAACATGCATAGTACTGAGGAGGATGTTGTTTAAACTCCTTAAACCAGCCATATTCATTTCTGGATATTTGTTATAAAAATAATAATAATAAAAAACATTTAAAAAAGAAAGTAAATAAATGTAAAAGTTCTACTATAAAATGATGAAGCTCAAAGGGCAGGTCAAAGCCCCCGTGCCGCTCAGTAGTGGGATCGCACCTGTGATTAGACGCTGCAGTGCAGCCTGAGTCATACAGCGGGACCCAGTCTTTTTACACTCTTTGTTCTCTCCAACAAAATACTGGGACAACACACACGCTCCAACATCACCTCTTTACACGTTACAGCAGTTTCTCTATCTTCTCTTTTCCATTGAAAAGCACAGCTGTTTCTTGGACCTGCAGCGCCCCCACCTGGAGAAGACGAGCAACGACCATCAGCCACATCACTCACCGCTGCTTCACAGATACACTCTGCTCCATCACTCATTCAATCAAGCTGCTGCTGTCACATCACACACACTTTGAGGAGACTTTTACTGCTTTGATTAATTGAATACGTCCACAGAGATTCTTTTGGGGTGACAATGAGACACACACAACATAAATATGCAAACATTTTAGACTGTCTATCGTGTGACCTTCTCTACAGTTCTTGGATGTTTGTTAGATTGTAATATCAGCACTTGACATCTCCGAGTGTGTGCAACACTCAGACTATAAGACAGTGATGCAGATGAACTGCAAGAATTCTTACTGTTAAACAGCAGAAGTGTAAAGTGAAACATGCTGTGTGTGTTACTGTGCTCATGAGTATTATTTCATGTCTTCTGCTGTGACAGAGGTCGTACTAATTCTGTGAATTACAACATTCGCTTTGCTCCAATCGTGCAGTTGTTTGGCATCATCACACTTACACTGATTTTTATTTGAAAATGTCTCTGACTGTTTCTGCAGAGGTGACATGTGGTTTTATCACAAGTGCTTCTACTTCTGCTCAGTTAACATGTTAAACATGATCTTTTTAAAACAAGCTGATGTGTAATTTAAAGTGTGCGTTCTTTATCTCAACAGTTAGGTGTTAGAAATGAGCAGTTTCTCCTCTCTCAGGTAGATGTGGTATTTATCAAAATCCCTTCCTATAATTGTACATTTTAGTTAACAGAGTCAAATAATCTGAGATGGAGACAGGATTCTAAATTGTTAGTGTTGCTGGGTTTCAGGGTGAGAAATGAATTACATGTTAAAATGAAATGAGGACTGAGTCTTTGTACTGACAAACAGAACTGGGAGTTCTATAGTTCACTTCCTGTAAAATACTAAAGAACAAACATGAAGATAGATCACTGAAGGTTTCTTTATACCTGTGATGTAAAACAAACACAGTTTTGTTGCTTCATATTTGTTTTAGCATCAATTTAACTGAAAGAGGAACTCTTTTTTTCTGTATAAGATACTTAAAAAGGAAGAAACTGACTCATTTCCACTCATATAGTTCATATCAACTCTAAACTGTAAGTTATCATCTGACTCTGTCTGAATATTATTCATGTAAGAGAAGGAGTGGATCAAACCCTGTAAACATATACAACATCACAATGTTAAAACCTATTTTCATAAAATGTTAGATCGATTCTTTCAATGGAAGCTCAAGAACAAGCCGGAGGAATCTCAAGTTAAATAAAATGTTTATTGGTAGTCACACGTCAAGCATATCACAGCTGGGCTCAGTGGAACAGAGCTCCAGCAGGAAATCCGTCAGACTGAGCCTCGATTTCCGGGTATCATTTGCATTTATAGCCTCATAGGTTGGACTCACACTCGACCGAGTATGATTGGACATGAGTAGGTTCAACATGCTTCGTCATATTCTCTGGATCAGCCAAAACAATGTGTGTGTGTGAATTTGCACCTGCTTTCTCAATTGTTTTGTCTTCCCTTTCCTGGATAACTTTAGGTCATCGTGGAAAAGTAAAGAGATTACTTCATTCATAATGTCTGAGAACAAAGCCAATTTGAACAAAATAACTGGCCTCTCTGTACCATAATCACTTACAGACGCACATAAAAGTAGTGTTCATTTTACTTGTGGTCTTGTTCACATGTAAACACAACACATTAGGATGGAACTTTGTCACTTCCTGTTTAGGTTTAGCCAATAACGCAGGGTTGGGACTTTAAAAATCCAGACTTCTTAGCGAGGCTTAGGAAATGATCATGGTTAGGGGTCAAATGTAATCTTTTACAGGGAGTTGGTACCTTATTTGGATAAAGGACAGTCTTTGAGTTAGGATTCAATTCAATTCAAACAAGAAAGAATGCCTTTCTAATCCCAAATTGAAAAAGATAACATTACAGTGATTGTTTTTCCACAATTAACATATTACCTTTACATGTGACGAGGGCTGAACGATTTTAAGAAAAAATTGAAATTGCGATTTTTCTGGCAGAGATTGCGATTTCGATTTCAACCACGATTTATTTTCTTTAAATCAACTTTCAGTGTAAATTAATTCAATGCGGCTGGCCCCGGTTCGACTCCCACACCGGGAGGCCCTGTGCTGCGTGTCTTTCCCCTCTCTCTGCCCCCTGCTTCCTATCTCTCTCAAACTGTCCTAACATTAAAGGCATAAAAAGCCCCAAAAAATAGCTGCGGTCGGCAACTTTTTTTTAGTCATATTAGCTTGAACTGTCATGGGATTCTGGAAGTAGAATATTAAGTAGGCTGTTTAGGAAAAATAACGAAATCTGTAGCTCCCTCTGAAGCCTGTAATCATGCTTGCAAAAACCGAGCGCTCCCGGCTGTTTTTAACCAATCAAGTTAGGGTGGAGGAATCCTACCTGTCAATCACAGCTTGTGCACACGCTGCTGAGCGTGAGTCTGCCCCAGCTTGTGTGCGCTCACACTGGTGTGAACTCACGTGCACAACCTCGTCCACAGAGGGGGAGGGGTTTGGGGGGGCGATTCGGAGCTTGTTAGAGGTTGGGGGAGGGACCTGAAAGTTGTATCAGTTCGAATTTTCCGACTTTAGACTAGCAATTTTGAAAACCTGCCGACTGCAGCTTTAACAAAAAAATAAAAAAATAAATAAATAAAAAATTATGCACCAAAAAAAACCGCAGCTTTGACGATCGCAAAATCGTGTTGTCTGAGATCGCGATTTTCGGTCGAAAACGATAGATCGTTCAGACCTACATGTGACTATGTGTCCCAGCAGGAAGCTGAGGACTTCTGTCCTGTGAATAGTTTTATCAGCTGTATAAATGAATATATATGATTTAATGTTCAACTCTTCATACCAATTTCTATGTGTAACTATAAAAAAGATTGATTCATTAAAAAAAAAGACCCTGTTCTACACTTAGTCCAATTTGAGAAGAGCTAATGTTTGGATGCTGTTTTTTCTTTTGAAACGAGTTTAAACCTGACTTCAGCATACTTTGCCTTTAAGCTGAAGGTGGGAAGTGTTTATTTCAGAGGTTTTTGGTCATTTGAATATGAGTGACTATGAACTTTTTCAAAATCTTCTCAGTGGAAACTTTAGAAAAGAGTGCAGACTTTGACATTTCTCAAACCTGATATTTTTCCTGTTGGAAGTATGTTGTTCCACTTTTCTGGGTTTCTGAGAGTGTTTTCTTCATGTTGGGATGCAACAAGTCCTCAGCAGAAGTTAGAATCTTCCACAACTGGTGGAGTGAAATGTGAAGAAAAAAAGTTGTGTAGACTGATGGTGTTTATGATTGTTTTTAAATGATGCTGCGATGGTGCTTCTGAGGAGGGAACCATGGCGATCATGGAATTCCTCTGGGCTGTGGCCACAAAGCTAAGAATCCTCTCACGGAACTGCAAACTTAACCTGAAAGTCCTGCAGCTCGGAATCATAGTTTAAGAGTAATTATTGAGCCTGAATATCACAGCACCTCTGAGCAAAGAAAGATAAAAAAAAAACTCATCTTATGAGACAGTGGGGCTGACCCCGTTGTTGGGCAGGACACCTGCTTTTCAAGACTGTGATAGCTGATCAAAGGAAAAACCCACACAGTCACATGTGAAAGTGCTCCTAAATATGACAGATCTTAAGCTTTTACTTTGAAATAACTGGCCTCTCTGTACCATAATCACTTACAGACGCACATAAAAGTAGTGTTCATTTTACTTGTGGTCTTGTTCACATGTAAACACAACACATTAGGATGGAACTTTGTCACTTCCTGTTTAGGTTTAGCCAATAACGCAGGGTTGGGACTTTAAAAATCCAGACTTCTTAGCGAGGCTTAGGAAATGATCATGGTTAGGGGTCAAATGTAATCTTTTGACAGGGAGTTGGTACCTTATTTGGATAAAGGACAGTCTTTGAGTTAGGATTCAATTCAATTCAAACAAGAAAGAATGCCTTTCTAATCCCAAATTGAAAAAGATAACATTACAGTGATTGTTTTTCCACAATTTACACATTACCTTTACATGTGACTGTGTGTCCCAGCAGGAAGCTGAGGACTTCTGTCCTGTGAATAGTTTTATCAGCTGTATAAATGAATATATATGATTTAATGTTCAACTCTTCATACCAATTTCTATGTGTAACTATAAAAAAGATTGATTCATTAATAAAAAAGACCCTGTTCTACACTTAGTCCAATTTGAGAAGAGCTAATGTTTGGATGCTGTTTTTTCTTTTGAAACGAGTTTAAACCTGACTTCAGCATACTTTGCCTTTAAGCTGAAGGTGGGAAGTGTTTATTTCAGAGGTTTTTGATCATTTGAATATGAGTGACTATGAACTTTTTCAAAATCTTCTCAGTGGAAACTTTAGAAAAGAGAGCAGACTTTGACATTTCTCAAACCTGATATTTTTCCTGTTGGAAGTATGTTGTTCCACTTTTCTGGGTTTCTGAGAGTGTTTTCTTCATGTTGGGATGCAACAAGTCCTCAGCAGAAGTTAGAATCTTCCACAACTGGTGGAGTGAAATGTGAAGAAAAAAAGTTGTGTAGACTGATGGTGTTTATGTTTGTTTTTAAATGATGCTGCGATGATGCTTCTGAGGAGGGAACCATGGCGATCATGGAATTCCTCTGGGCTGTGGCCAGAAAGCTAAGAATCCTCTCACGGAACTGCAAACTTAACCTGAAAGTCCTGCAGCTCGGAATCATAGTTTAAGAGTAATTATTGAGCCTGAATATCACAGCACCTCTGAGCAAAGAAAGATAAAAAAAAAACTCATCTTATGAGACAGTGGGGCTGACCCCGTTGTTGGGCAGGACACCTGCTTTTCAAGACTGTGATAGCTGATCAAAGGAAAAACCCACACAGTCACATGTGAAAGTGCTCCTAAATATGACAGATCTTAAGCTTTTACTTTGAAATAACTGGCCTCTCTGTACCATAATCACTTACAGACGCACATAAAAGTAGTGTTCATTTTACTTGTGGTCTTGTTCACATGTAAACACAACAAATTAGGGTGGAACTTTGTCACTTCCTGTTTAGGTTTAGCCAATAAGGCAGGGTTGGGACTTTAAAAATCCAGACTTCTTAGCGAGGCTTAGGAAATGATCATGGTTAGGGGTCAAATGTAATCTTTTGACAGGGAGTTGGTACCTTATTTGGATAAAGGACAGTCTTTGAGTTAGGATTCAATTCAATTCAAACAAGAAAGAATGCCTTTCTAATCCCAAATTGAAAAAGATAACATTACAGTGATTGTTTTTCCACAATTTACACATTACCTTTACATGTGACTATGTGTCCCAGCAGGAAGCTGAGGACTTCTGTCCTGTGAATAGTTTTATCAATTGTATAAATGAATATATATGATTTAATGTTCAACTCTTCATACCAATTTCTATGTGTAACTATAAAAAAGATTGATTCATTAAAAAAAAAGACCCTGTTCTACACTTAGTCCAATTTGAGAAGAGCTAATGTTTGGATGCTGTTTTTTCTTTTGAAACGAGTTTAAACCTGACTTCAGCATACTTTGCCTTTAAGCTGAAGGTGGGAAGTGTTTATTTCAGAGGTTTTTGGTCATTTGAATATGAGTGACTATGAACTTTTTCAAAATCTTCTCAGTGGAAACTTTAGAAAAGAGTGCAGACTTTGACATTTCTCAAACCTGATATTTTTCCTGTTGGAAGTATGTTGCTCCACTTTTCTGGGTTTCTGAGAGTGTTTTCTTCATGTTGGGATGCAACAAGTCCTCAGCAGAAGTTAGAATCTTCCACAACTGGTGGAGTGAAATGTGAAGAAAAAAAGTTGTGTAGACTGATGGTGTTTATGATTGTTTTTAAATGATGCTGCGATGATGCTTCTGAGGAGGGAACCATGGCGATCATGGAATTCCTCTGGGCTGTGGCCAGAAAGCTAAGAATCCTCTCACGGAACTGCAAACTTAACCTGAAAGTCCTGCAGCTCGGAATCACAGTTTAAGAGTAATTATTGAGCCTGAATATCACAGCACCTCTGAGCAAAGAAAGTAAAAAAAAAACTCATCTTATGAGACAGTGGGGCTGACCCCGTTGTTGGGCAGGACACCTGCTTTTCAAGACTGTGATAGCTGATCAAAGGAAAAACCCACACAGTCACATGTGAAAGTGCTCCTAAATATGACAGATCTTAAGCTTTTACTTTGAAATAACTGGCCTCTCTGTACCATAATCACTTACAGACGCACATAAAAGTAGTGTTCATTTTACTTGTGGTCTTGTTCACATGTAAACACAACACATTAGGATGGAACTTTGTCACTTCCTGTTTAGGTTTAGCCAATAACGCAGGGTTGGGACTTTAAAAATCCAGACTTCTTAGCGAGGCTTAGGAAATGATCATGGTTAGGGGTCAAATGTAATCTTTTGACAGGGAGTTGGTACCTTATTTGGATAAAGGACAGTCTTTGAGTTAGGATTCAATTCAATTCAAACAAGAAAGAATGCCTTTCTAATCCCAAATTGAAAAAGATAACATTACAGTGATTGTTTTTCCACAATTTACACATTACCTTTACATGTGACTATGTGTCCCAGCAGGAAGCTGAGGACTTCTGTCCTGTGAATAGTTTTATCAGCTGTATAAATGAATATATATGATTTAATGTTCAACTCTTCATACCAATTTCTATGTGTAACTATAAAAAAGATTGATTAATTAAAAAAAAAGACCCTGTTCTACACTTAGTCCAATTTGAGAAGAGCTAATGTTTGGATGCTGTTTTTTCTTTTGAAACGAGTTTAAACCTGACTTCAGCATACTTTGCCTTTAAGCTGAAGGTGGGAAGTGTTTATTTCAGAGGTTTTTGGTCATTTGAATATGAGTGACTATGAACTTTTTCAAAATCTTCTCAGTGGAAACTTTAGAAAAGAGTGCAGACTTTGACATTTCTCAAACCTGATATTTTTCCTGTTGGAAGTATGTTGTTCCACTTTTCTGGGTTTCTGAGAGTGTTTTCTTCATGTTGGGATGCTACAAGTCCTCAGCAGAAGTTAGAATCTTCCACAACTGGTGGAGTGAAATGTGAAGAAAAAAAGTTGTGTAGGCTGATGGTGTTTATGTTTGTTTTTAAATGATGCTGCGATGATGCTTCTGAGGAGGGAACCATGGCGATCATGGAATTCCTCTGGGCTCTGGCCAGAAAGCTAAGAATCCTCTCACGGAACTGCAAACTTAACCTGAAAGTCCTGCAGCTCGGAATCATAGTTTAAGAGTAATTATTGAGCCTGAATATCACAGCACCTCTGAGCAAAGAAAGATAAAAAAAACTCATCTTATGAGGAAGTGGGGCTGACCCAATTGTTGGGCAGGACACCTGCTTTTCAAGACTGTGATAGCTGATCAAAGGAAAAACCCACACAGTCACATGTGAAAGTGCTCCTAAATATGACAGATCTTAAGCTTTTACTTTGAAATAACTGGCCTCTCTGTACCATAATCACTTACAGACGCACATAAAAGTAGTGTTCATTTTACTTGTGGTCTTGTTCACATGTAAACACAACACATTAGGATGGAACTTTGTCACTTCCTGTTTAGGTTTAGCCAATAAGGCAGGGTTGGGACTTTAAAAATCCAGACTTCTTAGCGAGGCTTAGGAAATGATCATGGTTAGGGGTCAAATGTAATCTTTTGACAGGGAGTTGGTACCTTATTTGGATAAAGGACAGTCTTTGAGTTAGGATTCAATTCAATTCAAACAAGAAAGAATGCCTTTCTAATCCCAAATTGAAAAAGATAACATTACAGTGATTGTTTTTCCACAATTTACACATTACCTTTACATGTGACTATGTGTCCCAGCAGGAAGCTGAGGACTTCTGTCCTGTGAATAGTTTTATCAGCTGTATAAATGAATATATATGATTTAATGTTCAACTCTTCATACCAATTTCTATGTGTAACTATAAAAAAGATTGATTCATTAAAAAAAAAGATCCTGTTCTACACTTAGTCCAATTTGAGACGAGCTAATGTTTGGATGCTGTTTTTTCTTTTGAAACGAGTTTAAACCTGACTTCAGCATACTTTGCCTTTAAGCTGAAGGTGGGAAGTGTTTATTTCAGAGGTTTTTGGTCATTTGAATATGAGTGACTATGAACTTTTTCAAAATCTTCTCAGTGGAAACTTTAGAAAAGAGTGCAGACTTTGACATTTCTAAAACCTGATATTTTTCCTGTTGGAAGTATGTTGTTCCACTTTTCTGGGTTTCTGAGAGTGTTTTCTTCATGTTGGGATGCAACAAGTCCTCAGCAGAAGTTAGAATCTTCCACAACTGGTGGAGTGAAATGTGAAGAAAAAACATTGTGTAGACTGATGGTGTTTATGATTGTTTTTAAATGATGCTGCGATGATGCTTCTGAGGAGGGAACCATGGCGATCATGGAATTCCTCTGGGCTGTGGCCACAAAGCTAAGAATCCTCTCACGGAACTGCAAACTTAACCTGAAAGTCCTGCAGCTCGGAATCACAGTTTAAGAGTAATTATTGAGCCTGAATATCACAGCACCTCTGAGCAAAGAAAGTAAAAAAAAAACTCATCTTATGAGACAGTGGGGCTGACCCCGTTGTTGGGCAGGACACCTGCTTTTCAAGACTGTGATAGCTGATCAAAGGAAAAACCCACACAGTCACATGTGAAAGTGCTCCTAAATATGACAGATCTTAAGCTTTTACTTTGAAATAACTGGCCTCTCTGTACCATAATCACTTACAGACGCACATAAAAGTAGTGTTCATTTTACTTGTGGTCTTGTTCACATGTAAACACAACACATTAGGATGGAACTTTGTCACTTCCTGTTTAGGTTTAGCCAATAACGCAGGGTTGGGACTTTAAAAATCCAGACTTCTTAGCGAGGCTTAGGAAATGATCATGGTTAGGGGTCAAATGTAATCTTTTGACAGGGAGTTGGTACCTTATTTGGATAAAGGACAGTCTTTGAGTTAGGATTCAATTCAATTCAAACAAGAAAGAATGCCTTTCTAATCCCAAATTGAAAAAGATAACATTACAGTGATTGTTTTTCCACAATTTACACATTACCTTTACATGTGACTATGTGTCCCAGCAGGAAGCTGAGGACTTCTGTCCTGTGAATAGTTTTATCAGCTGTATAAATGAATATATATGATTTAATGTTCAACTCTTCATACCAATTTCTATGTGTAACTATAAAAAAGATTGATTAATTAAAAAAAAAGACCCTGTTCTACACTTAGTCCAATTTGAGAAGAGCTAATGTTTGGATGCTGTTTTTTCTTTTGAAACGAGTTTAAACCTGACTTCAGCATACTTTGCCTTTAAGCTGAAGGTGGGAAGTGTTTATTTCAGAGGTTTTTGGTCATTTGAATATGAGTGACTATGAACTTTTTCAAAATCTTCTCAGTGGAAACTTTAGAAAAGAGTGCAGACTTTGACATTTCTCAAACCTGATATTTTTCCTGTTGGAAGTATGTTGTTCCACTTTTCTGGGTTTCTGAGAGTGTTTTCTTCATGTTGGGATGCTACAAGTCCTCAGCAGAAGTTAGAATCTTCCACAACTGGTGGAGTGAAATGTGAAGAAAAAAAGTTGTGTAGGCTGATGGTGTTTATGTTTGTTTTTAAATGATGCTGCGATGATGCTTCTGAGGAGGGAACCATGGCGATCATGGAATTCCTCTGGGCTCTGGCCAGAAAGCTAAGAATCCTCTCACGGAACTGCAAACTTAACCTGAAAGTCCTGCAGCTCGGAATCATAGTTTAAGAGTAATTATTGAGCCTGAATATCACAGCACCTCTGAGCAAAGAAAGATAAAAAAAACTCATCTTATGAGGAAGTGGGGCTGACCCAATTGTTGGGCAGGACACCTGCTTTTCAAGACTGTGATAGCTGATCAAAGGAAAAACCCACACAGTCACATGTGAAAGTGCTCCTAAATATGACAGATCTTAAGCTTTTACTTTGAAATAACTGGCCTCTCTGTACCATAATCACTTACAGACGCACATAAAAGTAGTGTTCATTTTACTTGTGGTCTTGTTCACATGTAAACACAACACATTAGGATGGAACTTTGTCACTTCCTGTTTAGGTTTAGCCAATAAGGCAGGGTTGGGACTTTAAAAATCCAGACTTCTTAGCGAGGCTTAGGAAATGATCATGGTTAGGGGTCAAATGTAATCTTTTGACAGGGAGTTGGTACCTTATTTGGATAAAGGACAGTCTTTGAGTTAGGATTCAATTCAATTCAAACAAGAAAGAATGCCTTTCTAATCCCAAATTGAAAAAGATAACATTACAGTGATTGTTTTTCCACAATTTACACATTACCTTTACATGTGACTATGTGTCCCAGCAGGAAGCTGAGGACTTCTGTCCTGTGAATAGTTTTATCAGCTGTATAAATGAATATATATGATTTAATGTTCAACTCTTCATACCAATTTCTATGTGTAACTATAAAAAAGATTGATTCATTAAAAAAAAAGATCCTGTTCTACACTTAGTCCAATTTGAGACGAGCTAATGTTTGGATGCTGTTTTTTCTTTTGAAACGAGTTTAAACCTGACTTCAGCATACTTTGCCTTTAAGCTGAAGGTGGGAAGTGTTTATTTCAGAGGTTTTTGGTCATTTGAATATGAGTGACTATGAACTTTTTCAAAATCTTCTCAGTGGAAACTTTAGGAAATAGTGCAGACTTTGACATTTCTCAAACCTGATATTTTTCCTGTTGGAAGTATGTTGTTCCACTTTTCTGGGTTTCTGAGAGTGTTTTCTTCATGTTGGGATGCAACAAGTCCTCAGCAGAAGTTAGAATCTTCCACAACTGGTGGAGTGAAATGTGAAGAAAAAAAGTTGTGTAGACTGATGGTGTTTATGATTGTTTTTAAATGATGCTGCGATGGTGCTTCTGAGGAGGGAACCATGGCGATCATGGAATTCCTCTGGGCTGTGGCCAGAAAGCTAAGAATCCTCTCACGGAACTGCAAACTTAACCTGAAAGTCCTGCAGCTCGGAATCATAGTTTAAGAGTAATTATTGAGCCTGAATATCACAGCACCTCTGAGCAAAGAAAGATAAAAAAAAACCTCATCTTATGAGACAGTGGGGCTGACCCAATTGTTGGGCAGGACACCTGCTTTTCAAGACTGTGATAGCTGATCAAAGGAAAAACCCACACAGTCACATGTGAAAGTGCTCCTAAATATGACAGATCTTAAGCTTTTACTTTGAAATAACTGGCCTCTCTGTACCATAATCACTTACAGACGCACATAAAAGTAGTGTTCATTTTACTTGTGGTCTTGTTCACATGTAAACACAACACATTAGGATGGAACTTTGTCACTTCCTGTTTAGGTTTAGCCAATAAGGCAGGGTTGGGACTTTAAAAATGCAGACTTCTTAGCGAGGCTTAGGAAATGATCATGGTTAGGGGTCAAATGTAATCTTTTGACAGGGAGTTGGTACCTTATTTGGATAAAGGACAGTCTTTGAGTTAGGATTCAATTCAATTCAAACAAGAAAGAATGCCTTTCTAATCCCAAATTGAAAAAGATAACATTACAGTGATTGTTTTTCCACAATTTACACATTACCTTTACATGTGACTATGTGTCCCAGCAGGAAGCTGAGGACTTCTGTCCTGTGAATAGTTTTATCAGCTGTATAAATGAATATATATGATTTAATGTTCAACTCTTCATACCAATTTCTATGTGTAACTATAAAAAAGATTGATTCATTTAAAAAAAAGACCCTGTTCTACACTTAGTCCAATTTGAGAAGAGCTAATGTTTGGATGCTGTTTTTTCTTTTGAAATGAGTTTAAACCTGACTTCAGCATACTTTGCCTTTAAGCTGAAGGTGGGAAGTGTTTATTTCAGAGGTTTTTGGTCATTTGAATATGAGTGACTATGAACTTTTTCAAAATCTTCTCAGTGGAAACTTTAGAAAAGAGTGCAGACTTTGACATTTCTAAAACCTGATATTTTTCCTGTTGGAAGTATGTTGTTCCACTTTTCTGGGTTTCTGAGAGTGTTTTCTTCATGTTGGGATGCAACAAGTCCTCAGCAGAAGTTAGAATCTTCCACAACTGGTGTAGTGAAATGTGAAGAAAAAACATTGTGTAGACTGATGGTGTTTATGATTGTTTTTAAATGATGCTGCGATGATGCTTCTGAGGAGGGAACCATGGCGATCATGGAATTCCTCTGGGCTGTGGCCAGAAAGCTAAGAATCCTCTCACGGAACTGCAAACTTAACCTGAAAGTCCTGCAGCTCGGAATCACAGTTTAAGAGTAATTATTGAGCCTGAATATCACAGCACCTCTGAGCAAAGAAAGTAAAAAAAAAACTCATCTTATGAGACAGTGGGGCTGACCCCGTTGTTGGGCAGGACACCTGCTTTTCAAGACTGTGATAGCTGATCAAAGGAAAAACCCACACAGTCACATGTGAAAGTGCTCCTAAATATGACAGATCTTAAGCTTTTACTTTGAAATAACTGGCCTCTCTGTACCATAATCACTTACAGACGCACATAAAAGTAGTGTTCATTTTACTTGTGGTCTTGTTCACATGTAAACACAACACATTAGGATGGAACTTTGTCACTTCCTGTTTAGGTTTAGCCAATAACGCAGGGTTGGGACTTTAAAAATCCAGACTTCTTAGCGAGGCTTAGGAAATGATCATGGTTAGGGGTCAAATGTAATCTTTTGACAGGGAGTTGGTACCTTATTTGGATAAAGGACAGTCTTTGAGTTAGGATTCAATTCAATTCAAACAAGAAAGAATGCCTTTCTAATCCCAAATTGAAAAAGATAACATTACAGTGATTGTTTTTCCACAATTTACACATTACCTTTACATGTGACTATGTGTCCCAGCAGGAAGCTGAGGACTTCTGTCCTGTGAATAGTTTTATCAGCTGTATAAATAAATATATATGATTTAATGTTCAACTCTTCATACCAATTTCTATGTGTAACTATAAAAAAGATTGATTAATTAAAAAAAAAGACCCTGTTCTACACTTAGTCCAATTTGAGAAGAGCTAATGTTTGGATGCTGTTTTTTCTTTTGAAACGAGTTTAAACCTGACTTCAGCATACTTTGCCTTTAAGCTGAAGGTGGGAAGTGTTTATTTCAGAGGTTTTTGGTCATTTGAATATGAGTGACTATGAACTTTTTCAAAATCTTCTCAGTGGAAACTTTAGAAAAGAGTGCAGACTTTGACATTTCTCAAACCTGATATTTTTCCTGTTGGAAGTATGTTGTTCCACTTTTCTGGGTTTCTGAGAGTGTTTTCTTCATGTTGGGATGCTACAAGTCCTCAGCAGAAGTTAGAATCTTCCACAACTGGTGGAGTGAAATGTGAAGAAAAAAAGTTGTGTAGACTGATGGTGTTTATGATTGTTTTTAAATGATGCTGCGATGATGCTTCTGAGGAGGGAACCATGGCGATCATGGAATTCCTCTGGGCTGTGGCCAGAAAGCTAAGAATCCTCTCACGGAACTGCAAACTTAACCTGAAAGTCCTGCAGCTCGGAATCATAGTTTAAGAGTAATTATTGAGCCTGAATATCACAGCACCTCTGAGCAAAGAAAGATAAAAAAAACTCATCTTATGAGGAAGTGGGGCTGACCCAATTGTTGGGCAGGACACCTGCTTTTCAAGACTGTGATAGCTGATCAAAGGAAAAACCCACACAGTCACATGTGAAAGTGCTCCTAAATATGACAGATCTTAAGCTTTTACTTTGAAATAACTGGCCTCTCTGTACCATAATCACTTACAGACGCACATAAAAGTAGTGTTCATTTTACTTGTGGTCTTGTTCACATGTAAACACAACACATTAGGATGGAACTTTGTCACTTCCTGTTTAGGTTTAGCCAATAAGGCAGGGTTGGGACTTTAAAAATCCAGACTTCTTAGCGAGGCTTAGGAAATGATCATGGTTAGGGGTCAAATGTAATCTTTTGACAGGGAGTTGGTACCTTATTTGGATAAAGGACAGTCTTTGAGTTAGGATTCAATTCAATTCAAACAAGAAAGAATGCCTTTCTAATCCCAAATTGAAAAAGATAACATTACAGTGATTGTTTTTCCACAATTTACACATTACCTTTACATGTGACTATGTGTCCCAGCAGGAAGCTGAGGACTTCTGTCCTGTGAATAGTTTTATCAGCTGTATAAATGAATATATATGATTTAATGTTCAACTCTTCATACCAATTTCTATGTGTAACTATAAAAAAGATTGATTCATTTAAAAAAAAGACCCTGTTCTACACTTAGTCCAATTTGAGAAGAGCTAATGTTTGGATGCTGTTTTTTCTTTTGAAATGAGTTTAAACCTGACTTCAGCATACTTTGCCTTTAAGCTGAAGGTGGGAAGTGTTTATTTCAGAGGTTTTTGGTCATTTGAATATGAGTGACTATGAACTTTTTCAAAATCTTCTCAGTGGAAACTTTAGAAAAGAGTGCAGACTTTGACATTTCTAAAACCTGATATTTTTCCTGTTGGAAGTATGTTGTTCCACTTTTCTGGGTTTCTGAGAGTGTTTTCTTCATGTTGGGATGCAACAAGTCCTCAGCAGAAGTTAGAATCTTCCACAACTGGTGTAGTGAAATGTGAAGAAAAAAAGTTGTGTAGACTGATGGTGTTTATGATTGTTTTTAAATGATGCTGCGATGATGCTTCTGAGGAGGGAACCATGGCGATCATGGAATTCCTCTGGGCTGTGGCCAGAAAGCTAAGAATCCTCTCACGGAACTGCAAACTTAACCTGAAAGTCCTGCAGCTCGGAATCACAGTTTAAGAGTAATTATTGAGCCTGAATATCACAGCACCTCTGAGCAAAGAAAGTAAAAAAAAAACTCATCTTATGAGACAGTGGGGCTGACCCCGTTGTTGGGCAGGACACCTGCTTTTCAAGACTGTGATAGCTGATCAAAGGAAAAACCCACACAGTCACATGTGAAAGTGCTCCTAAATATGACAGATCTTAAGCTTTTACTTTGAAATAACTGGCCTCTCTGTACCATAATCACTTACAGACGCACATAAAAGTAGTGTTCATTTTACTTGTGGTCTTGTTCACATGTAAACACAACACATTAGGATGGAACTTTGTCACTTCCTGTTTAGGTTTAGCCAATAAGGCAGGGTTGGGACTTTAAAAATCCAGACTTCTTAGCGAGGCTTAGGAAATGATCATGGTTAGGGGTCAAATGTAATCTTTTGACAGGGAGTTGGTACCTTATTTGGATAAAGGACAGTCTTTGAGTTAGGATTCAATTCAATTCAAACAAGAAAGAATGCCTTTCTAATCCCAAATTGAAAAAGATAACATTACAGTGATTGTTTTTCCACAATTTACACATTACCTTTACATGTGACTATGTGTCCCAGCAGGAAGCTGAGGACTTCTGTCCTGTGAATAGTTTTATCAGCTGTATAAATGAATATATATGATTTAATGTTCAACTCTTCATACCAATTTCTATGTGTAACTATAAAAAAGATTGATTAATTAAAAAAAAAGACCCTGTTCTACACTTAGTCCAATTTGAGAAGAGCTAATGTTTGGATGCTGTTTTTTCTTTTGAAACGAGTTTAAACCTGACTTCAGCATACTTTGCCTTTAAGCTGAAGGTGGGAAGTGTTTATTTCAGAGGTTTTTGGTCATTTGAATATGAGTGACTATGAACTTTTTCAAAATCTTCTCAGTGGAAACTTTAGAAAAGAGTGCAGACTTTGACATTTCTCAAACCTGATATTTTTCCTGTTGGAAGTATGTTGTTCCACTTTTCTGGGTTTCTGAGAGTGTTTTCTTCATGTTGGGATGCTACAAGTCCTCAGCAGAAGTTAGAATCTTCCACAACTGGTGGAGTGAAATGTGAAGAAAAAAAGTTGTGTAGGCTGATGGTGTTTATGTTTGTTTTTAAATGATGCTGCGATGATGCTTCTGAGGAGGGAACCATGGCGATCATGGAATTCCTCTGGGCTCTGGCCAGAAAGCTAAGAATCCTCTCACGGAACTGCAAACTTAACCTGAAAGTCCTGCAGCTCGGAATCATAGTTTAAGAGTAATTATTGAGCCTGAATATCACAGCACCTCTGAGCAAAGAAAGATAAAAAAAACTCATCTTATGAGGAAGTGGGGCTGACCCAATTGTTGGGCAGGACACCTGCTTTTCAAGACTGTGATAGCTGATCAAAGGAAAAACCCACACAGTCACATGTGAAAGTGCTCCTAAATATGACAGATCTTAAGCTTTTACTTTGAAATAACTGGCCTCTCTGTACCATAATCACTTACAGACGCACATAAAAGTAGTGTTCATTTTACTTGTGGTCTTGTTCACATGTAAACACAACACATTAGGATGGAACTTTGTCACTTCCTGTTTAGGTTTAGCCAATAAGGCAGGGTTGGGACTTTAAAAATCCAGACTTCTTAGCGAGGCTTAGGAAATGATCATGGTTAGGGGTCAAATGTAATCTTTTGACAGGGAGTTGGTACCTTATTTGGATAAAGGACAGTCTTTGAGTTAGGATTCAATTCAATTCAAACAAGAAAGAATGCCTTTCTAATCCCAAATTGAAAAAGATAACATTACAGTGATTGTTTTTCCACAATTTACACATTACCTTTACATGTGACTATGTGTCCCAGCAGGAAGCTGAGGACTTCTGTCCTGTGAATAGTTTTATCAGCTGTATAAATGAATATATATGATTTAATGTTCAACTCTTCATACCAATTTCTATGTGTAACTATAAAAAAGATTGATTCATTAAAAAAAAAGATCCTGTTCTACACTTAGTCCAATTTGAGACGAGCTAATGTTTGGATGCTGTTTTTTCTTTTGAAACGAGTTTAAACCTGACTTCAGCATACTTTGCCTTTAAGCTGAAGGTGGGAAGTGTTTATTTCAGAGGTTTTTGGTCATTTGAATATGAGTGACTATGAACTTTTTCAAAATCTTCTCAGTGGAAACTTTAGAAAAGAGTGCAGACTTTGACATTTCTAAAACCTGATATTTTTCCTGTTGGAAGTATGTTGTTCCACTTTTCTGGGTTTCTGAGAGTGTTTTCTTCATGTTGGGATGCAACAAGTCCTCAGCAGAAGTTAGAATCTTCCACAACTGGTGGAGTGAAATGTGAAGAAAAAACATTGTGTAGACTGATGGTGTTTATGATTGTTTTTAAATGATGCTGCGATGATGCTTCTGAGGAGGGAACCATGGCGATCATGGAATTCCTCTGGGCTGTGGCCAGAAAGCTAAGAATCCTCTCACGGAACTGCAAACTTAACCTGAAAGTCCTGCAGCTCGGAATCACAGTTTAAGAGTAATTATTGAGCCTGAATATCACAGCACCTCTGAGCAAAGAAAGTAAAAAAAAAACTCATCTTATGAGACAGTGGGGCTGACCCCGTTGTTGGGCAGGACACCTGCTTTTCAAGACTGTGATAGCTGATCAAAGGAAAAACCCACACAGTCACATGTGAAAGTGCTCCTAAATATGACAGATCTTAAGCTTTTACTTTGAAATAACTGGCCTCTCTGTACCATGATCACTTACAGACGCACATAAAAGTAGTGTTCATTTTACTTGTGGTCTTGTTCACATGTAAACACAACACATTAGGATGGAACTTTGTCACTTCCTGTTTAGGTTTAGCCAATAACGCAGGGTTGGGACTTTAAAAATCCAGACTTCTTAGCGAGGCTTAGGAAATGATCATGGTTAGGGGTCAAATGTAATCTTTTGACAGGGAGTTGGTACCTTATTTGGATAAAGGACAGTCTTTGAGTTAGGATTCAATTCAATTCAAACAAGAAAGAATGCCTTTCTAATCCCAAATTGAAAAAGATAACATTACAGTGATTGTTTTTCCACAATTTACACATTACCTTTACATGTGACTATGTGTCCCAGCAGGAAGCTGAGGACTTCTGTCCTGTGAATAGTTTTATCAGCTGTATAAATGAATATATATGATTTAATGTTCAACTCTTCATACCAATTTCTATGTGTAACTATAAAAAAGATTGATTAATTAAAAAAAAAGACCCTGTTCTACACTTAGTCCAATTTGAGAAGAGCTAATGTTTGGATGCTGTTTTTTCTTTTGAAACGAGTTTAAACCTGACTTCAGCATACTTTGCCTTTAAGCTGAAGGTGGGAAGTGTTTATTTCAGAGGTTTTTGGTCATTTGAATATGAGTGACTATGAACTTTTTCAAAATCTTCTCAGTGGAAACTTTAGAAAAGAGTGCAGACTTTGACATTTCTCAAACCTGATATTTTTCCTGTTGGAAGTATGTTGTTCCACTTTTCTGGGTTTCTGAGAGTGTTTTCTTCATGTTGGGATGCTACAAGTCCTCAGCAGAAGTTAGAATCTTCCACAACTGGTGGAGTGAAATGTGAAGAAAAAAAGTTGTGTAGGCTGATGGTGTTTATGTTTGTTTTTAAATGATGCTGCGATGATGCTTCTGAGGAGGGAACCATGGCGATCATGGAATTCCTCTGGGCTCTGGCCAGAAAGCTAAGAATCCTCTCACGGAACTGCAAACTTAACCTGAAAGTCCTGCAGCTCGGAATCATAGTTTAAGAGTAATTATTGAGCCTGAATATCACAGCACCTCTGAGCAAAGAAAGATAAAAAAAACTCATCTTATGAGGAAGTGGGGCTGACCCAATTGTTGGGCAGGACACCTGCTTTTCAAGACTGTGATAGCTGATCAAAGGAAAAACCCACACAGTCACATGTGAAAGTGCTCCTAAATATGACAGATCTTAAGCTTTTACTTTGAAATAACTGGCCTCTCTGTACCATAATCACTTACAGACGCACATAAAAGTAGTGTTCATTTTACTTGTGGTCTTGTTCACATGTAAACACAACACATTAGGATGGAACTTTGTCACTTCCTGTTTAGGTTTAGCCAATAAGGCAGGGTTGGGACTTTAAAAATCCAGACTTCTTAGCGAGGCTTAGGAAATGATCATGGTTAGGGGTCAAATGTAATCTTTTGACAGGGAGTTGGTACCTTATTTGGATAAAGGACAGTCTTTGAGTTAGGATTCAATTCAATTCAAACAAGAAAGAATGCCTTTCTAATCCCAAATTGAAAAAGATAACATTACAGTGATTGTTTTTCCACAATTTACACATTACCTTTACATGTGACTATGTGTCCCAGCAGGAAGCTGAGGACTTCTGTCCTGTGAATAGTTTTATCAGCTGTATAAATGAATATATATGATTTAATGTTCAACTCTTCATACCAATTTCTATGTGTAACTATAAAAAAGATTGATTCATTAAAAAAAAAGATCCTGTTCTACACTTAGTCCAATTTGAGACGAGCTAATGTTTGGATGCTGTTTTTTCTTTTGAAACGAGTTTAAACCTGACTTCAGCATACTTTGCCTTTAAGCTGAAGGTGGGAAGTGTTTATTTCAGAGGTTTTTGGTCATTTGAATATGAGTGACTATGAACTTTTTCAAAATCTTCTCAGTGGAAACTTTAGGAAATAGTGCAGACTTTGACATTTCTCAAACCTGATATTTTTCCTGTTGGAAGTATGTTGTTCCACTTTTCTGGGTTTCTGAGAGTGTTTTCTTCATGTTGGGATGCAACAAGTCCTCAGCAGAAGTTAGAATCTTCCACAACTGGTGGAGTGAAATGTGAAGAAAAAAAGTTGTGTAGACTGATGGTGTTTATGATTGTTTTTAAATGATGCTGCGATGGTGCTTCTGAGGAGGGAACCATGGCGATCATGGAATTCCTCTGGGCTGTGGCCAGAAAGCTAAGAATCCTCTCACGGAACTGCAAACTTAACCTGAAAGTCCTGCAGCTCGGAATCATAGTTTAAGAGTAATTATTGAGCCTGAATATCACAGCACCTCTGAGCAAAGAAAGATAAAAAAAAACCTCATCTTATGAGACAGTGGGGCTGACCCAATTGTTGGGCAGGACACCTGCTTTTCAAGACTGTGATAGCTGATCAAAGGAAAAACCCACACAGTCACATGTGAAAGTGCTCCTAAATATGACAGATCTTAAGCTTTTACTTTGAAATAACTGGCCTCTCTGTACCATAATCACTTACAGACGCACATAAAAGTAGTGTTCATTTTACTTGTGGTCTTGTTCACATGTAAACACAACACATTAGGATGGAACTTTGTCACTTCCTGTTTAGGTTTAGCCAATAAGGCAGGGTTGGGACTTTAAAAATGCAGACTTCTTAGCGAGGCTTAGGAAATGATCATGGTTAGGGGTCAAATGTAATCTTTTGACAGGGAGTTGGTACCTTATTTGGATAAAGGACAGTCTTTGAGTTAGGATTCAATTCAATTCAAACAAGAAAGAATGCCTTTCTAATCCCAAATTGAAAAAGATAACATTACAGTGATTGTTTTTCCACAATTTACACATTACCTTTACATGTGACTATGTGTCCCAGCAGGAAGCTGAGGACTTCTGTCCTGTGAATAGTTTTATCAGCTGTATAAATGAATATATATGATTTAATGTTCAACTCTTCATACCAATTTCTATGTGTAACTATAAAAAAGATTGATTCATTTAAAAAAAAGACCCTGTTCTACACTTAGTCCAATTTGAGAAGAGCTAATGTTTGGATGCTGTTTTTTCTTTTGAAATGAGTTTAAACCTGACTTCAGCATACTTTGCCTTTAAGCTGAAGGTGGGAAGTGTTTATTTCAGAGGTTTTTGGTCATTTGAATATGAGTGACTATGAACTTTTTCAAAATCTTCTCAGTGGAAACTTTAGAAAAGAGTGCAGACTTTGACATTTCTAAAACCTGATATTTTTCCTGTTGGAAGTATGTTGTTCCACTTTTCTGGGTTTCTGAGAGTGTTTTCTTCATGTTGGGATGCAACAAGTCCTCAGCAGAAGTTAGAATCTTCCACAACTGGTGTAGTGAAATGTGAAGAAAAAACATTGTGTAGACTGATGGTGTTTATGATTGTTTTTAAATGATGCTGCGATGATGCTTCTGAGGAGGGAACCATGGCGATCATGGAATTCCTCTGGGCTGTGGCCAGAAAGCTAAGAATCCTCTCACGGAACTGCAAACTTAACCTGAAAGTCCTGCAGCTCGGAATCACAGTTTAAGAGTAATTATTGAGCCTGAATATCACAGCACCTCTGAGCAAAGAAAGTAAAAAAAAAACTCATCTTATGAGACAGTGGGGCTGACCCCGTTGTTGGGCAGGACACCTGCTTTTCAAGACTGTGATAGCTGATCAAAGGAAAAACCCACACAGTCACATGTGAAAGTGCTCCTAAATATGACAGATCTTAAGCTTTTACTTTGAAATAACTGGCCTCTCTGTACCATAATCACTTACAGACGCACATAAAAGTAGTGTTCATTTTACTTGTGGTCTTGTTCACATGTAAACACAACACATTAGGATGGAACTTTGTCACTTCCTGTTTAGGTTTAGCCAATAACGCAGGGTTGGGACTTTAAAAATCCAGACTTCTTAGCGAGGCTTAGGAAATGATCATGGTTAGGGGTCAAATGTAATCTTTTGACAGGGAGTTGGTACCTTATTTGGATAAAGGACAGTCTTTGAGTTAGGATTCAATTCAATTCAAACAAGAAAGAATGCCTTTCTAATCCCAAATTGAAAAAGATAACATTACAGTGATTGTTTTTCCACAATTTACACATTACCTTTACATGTGACTATGTGTCCCAGCAGGAAGCTGAGGACTTCTGTCCTGTGAATAGTTTTATCAGCTGTATAAATAAATATATATGATTTAATGTTCAACTCTTCATACCAATTTCTATGTGTAACTATAAAAAAGATTGATTAATTAAAAAAAAAGACCCTGTTCTACACTTAGTCCAATTTGAGAAGAGCTAATGTTTGGATGCTGTTTTTTCTTTTGAAACGAGTTTAAACCTGACTTCAGCATACTTTGCCTTTAAGCTGAAGGTGGGAAGTGTTTATTTCAGAGGTTTTTGGTCATTTGAATATGAGTGACTATGAACTTTTTCAAAATCTTCTCAGTGGAAACTTTAGAAAAGAGTGCAGACTTTGACATTTCTCAAACCTGATATTTTTCCTGTTGGAAGTATGTTGTTCCACTTTTCTGGGTTTCTGAGAGTGTTTTCTTCATGTTGGGATGCTACAAGTCCTCAGCAGAAGTTAGAATCTTCCACAACTGGTGGAGTGAAATGTGAAGAAAAAAAGTTGTGTAGACTGATGGTGTTTATGATTGTTTTTAAATGATGCTGCGATGATGCTTCTGAGGAGGGAACCATGGCGATCATGGAATTCCTCTGGGCTGTGGCCAGAAAGCTAAGAATCCTCTCACGGAACTGCAAACTTAACCTGAAAGTCCTGCAGCTCGGAATCATAGTTTAAGAGTAATTATTGAGCCTGAATATCACAGCACCTCTGAGCAAAGAAAGATAAAAAAAACTCATCTTATGAGGAAGTGGGGCTGACCCAATTGTTGGGCAGGACACCTGCTTTTCAAGACTGTGATAGCTGATCAAAGGAAAAACCCACACAGTCACATGTGAAAGTGCTCCTAAATATGACAGATCTTAAGCTTTTACTTTGAAATAACTGGCCTCTCTGTACCATAATCACTTACAGACGCACATAAAAGTAGTGTTCATTTTACTTGTGGTCTTGTTCACATGTAAACACAACACATTAGGATGGAACTTTGTCACTTCCTGTTTAGGTTTAGCCAATAAGGCAGGGTTGGGACTTTAAAAATCCAGACTTCTTAGCGAGGCTTAGGAAATGATCATGGTTAGGGGTCAAATGTAATCTTTTGACAGGGAGTTGGTACCTTATTTGGATAAAGGACAGTCTTTGAGTTAGGATTCAATTCAATTCAAACAAGAAAGAATGCCTTTCTAATCCCAAATTGAAAAAGATAACATTACAGTGATTGTTTTTCCACAATTTACACATTACCTTTACATGTGACTATGTGTCCCAGCAGGAAGCTGAGGACTTCTGTCCTGTGAATAGTTTTATCAGCTGTATAAATGAATATATATGATTTAATGTTCAACTCTTCATACCAATTTCTATGTGTAACTATAAAAAAGATTGATTCATTTAAAAAAAAGACCCTGTTCTACACTTAGTCCAATTTGAGAAGAGCTAATGTTTGGATGCTGTTTTTTCTTTTGAAATGAGTTTAAACCTGACTTCAGCATACTTTGCCTTTAAGCTGAAGGTGGGAAGTGTTTATTTCAGAGGTTTTTGGTCATTTGAATATGAGTGACTATGAACTTTTTCAAAATCTTCTCAGTGGAAACTTTAGAAAAGAGTGCAGACTTTGACATTTCTAAAACCTGATATTTTTCCTGTTGGAAGTATGTTGTTCCACTTTTCTGGGTTTCTGAGAGTGTTTTCTTCATGTTGGGATGCAACAAGTCCTCAGCAGAAGTTAGAATCTTCCACAACTGGTGGAGTGAAATGTGAAGAAAAAACATTGTGTAGACTGATGGTGTTTATGATTGTTTTTAAATGATGCTGCGATGATGCTTCTGAGGAGGGAACCATGGCGATCATGGAATTCCTCTGGGCTGTGGCCAGAAAGCTAAGAATCCTCTCACGGAACTGCAAACTTAACCTGAAAGTCCTGCAGCTCGGAATCACAGTTTAAGAGTAATTATTGAGCCTGAATATCACAGCACCTCTGAGCAAAGAAAGTAAAAAAAAAACTCATCTTATGAGACAGTGGGGCTGACCCCGTTGTTGGGCAGGACACCTGCTTTTCAAGACTGTGATAGCTGATCAAAGGAAAAACCCACACAGTCACATGTGAAAGTGCTCCTAAATATGACAGATCTTAAGCTTTTACTTTGAAATAACTGGCCTCTCTGTACCATAATCACTTACAGACGCACATAAAAGTAGTGTTCATTTTACTTGTGGTCTTGTTCACATGTAAACACAACACATTAGGATGGAACTTTGTCACTTCCTGTTTAGGTTTAGCCAATAACGCAGGGTTGGGACTTTAAAAATCCAGACTTCTTAGCGAGGCTTAGGAAATGATCATGGTTAGGGGTCAAATGTAATCTTTTGACAGGGAGTTGGTACCTTATTTGGATAAAGGACAGTCTTTGAGTTAGGATTCAATTCAATTCAAACAAGAAAGAATGCCTTTCTAATCCCAAATTGAAAAAGATAACATTACAGTGATTGTTTTTCCACAATTTACACATTACCTTTACATGTGACTATGTGTCCCAGCAGGAAGCTGAGGACTTCTGTCCTGTGAATAGTTTTATCAGCTGTATAAATAAATATATATGATTTAATGTTCAACTCTTCATACCAATTTCTATGTGTAACTATAAAAAAGATTGATTAATTTAAAAAAAAGACCCTGTTCTACACTTAGTCCAATTTGAGAAGAGCTAATGTTTGGATGCTGTTTTTTCTTTTGAAACGAGTTTAAACCTGACTTCAGCATACTTTGCCTTTAAGCTGAAGGTGGGAAGTGTTTATTTCAGAGGTTTTTGGTCATTTGAATATGAGTGACTATGAACTTTTTCAAAATCTTCTCAGTGGAAACTTTAGAAAAGAGTGCAGACTTTGACATTTCTCAAACCTGATATTTTTCCTGTTGGAAGTATGTTGTTCCACTTTTCTGGGTTTCTGAGAGTGTTTTCTTCATGTTGGGATGCTACAAGTCCTCAGCAGAAGTTAGAATCTTCCACAACTGGTGGAGTGAAATGTGAAGAAAAAAAGTTGTGTAGGCTGATGGTGTTTATGTTTGTTTTTAAATGATGCTGCGATGATGCTTCTGAGGAGGGAACCATGGCGATCATGGAATTCCTCTGGGCTGTGGCCAGAAAGCTAAGAATCCTCTCACGGAACTGCAAACTTAACCTGAAAGTCCTGCAGCTCGGAATCATAGTTTAAGAGTAATTATTGAGCCTGAATATCACAGCACCTCTGAGCAAAGAAAGATAAAAAAAACTCATCTTATGAGGAAGTGGGGCTGACCCAATTGTTGGGCAGGACACCTGCTTTTCAAGACTGTGATAGCTGATCAAAGGAAAAACCCACACAGTCACATGTGAAAGTGCTCCTAAATATGACAGATCTTAAGCTTTTACTTTGAAATAACTGGCCTCTCTGTACCATAATCACTTACAGACGCACATAAAAGTAGTGTTCATTTTACTTGTGGTCTTGTTCACATGTAAACACAACACATTAGGATGGAACTTTGTCACTTCCTGTTTAGGTTTAGCCAATAAGGCAGGGTTGGGACTTTAAAAATCCAGACTTCTTAGCGAGGCTTAGGAAATGATCATGGTTAGGGGTCAAATGTAATCTTTTGACAGGGAGTTGGTACCTTATTTGGATAAAGGACAGTCTTTGAGTTAGGATTCAATTCAATTCAAACAAGAAAGAATGCCTTTCTAATCCCAAATTGAAAAAGATAACATTACAGTGATTGTTTTTCCACAATTTACACATTACCTTTACATGTGACTATGTGTCCCAGCAGGAAGCTGAGGACTTCTGTCCTGTGAATAGTTTTATCAGCTGTATAAATGAATATATATGATTTAATGTTCAACTCTTCATACCAATTTCTATGTGTAACTATAAAAAAGATTGATTCATTAAAAAAAAAGATCCTGTTCTACACTTAGTCCAATTTGAGACGAGCTAATGTTTGGATGCTGTTTTTTCTTTTGAAACGAGTTTAAACCTGACTTCAGCATACTTTGCCTTTAAGCTGAAGGTGGGAAGTGTTTATTTCAGAGGTTTTTGGTCATTTGAATATGAGTGACTATGAACTTTTTCAAAATCTTCTCAGTGGAAACTTTAGGAAATAGTGCAGACTTTGACATTTCTCAAACCTGATATTTTTCCTGTTGGAAGTATGTTGTTCCACTTTTCTGGGTTTCTGAGAGTGTTTTCTTCATGTTGGGATGCAACAAGTCCTCAGCAGAAGTTAGAATCTTCCACAACTGGTGGAGTGAAATGTGAAGAAAAAAAGTTGTGTAGACTGATGGTGTTTATGATTGTTTTTAAATGATGCTGCGATGGTGCTTCTGAGGAGGGAACCATGGCGATCATGGAATTCCTCTGGGCTGTGGCCAGAAAGCTAAGAATCCTCTCACGGAACTGCAAACTTAACCTGAAAGTCCTGCAGCTCGGAATCATAGTTTAAGAGTAATTATTGAGCCTGAATATCACAGCACCTCTGAGCAAAGAAAGATAAAAAAAAAACTCATCTTATGAGACAGTGGGGCTGACCCAATTGTTGGGCAGGACACCTGCTTTTCAAGACTGTGATAGCTGATCAAAGGAAAAACCCACACAGTCACATGTGAAAGTGCTCCTAAATATGACAGATCTTAAGCTTTTACTTTGAAATAACTGGCCTCTCTGTACCATAATCACTTACAGACGCACATAAAAGTAGTGTTCATTTTACTTGTGGTCTTGTTCACATGTAAACACAACACATTAGGATGGAACTTTGTCACTTCCTGTTTAGGTTTAGCCAATAAGGCAGGGTTGGGACTTTAAAAATCCAGACTTCTTAGCGAGGCTTAGGAAATGATCATGGTTAGGGGTCAAATGTAATCTTTTGACAGGGAGTTGGTACCTTATTTGGATAAAGGACAGTCTTTGAGTTAGGATTCAATTCAATTCAAACAAGAAAGAATGCCTTTCTAATCCCAAATTGAAAAAGATAACATTACAGTGATTGTTTTTCCACAATTTACACATTACCTTTACATGTGACTATGTGTCCCAGCAGGAAGCTGAGGACTTCTGTCCTGTGAATAGTTTTATCAGCTGTATAAATGAATATATATGATTTAATGTTCAACTCTTCATACCAATTTCTATGTGTAACTATAAAAAAGATTGATTCATTTAAAAAAAAGACCCTGTTCTACACTTAGTCCAATTTGAGAAGAGCTAATGTTTGGATGCTGTTTTTTCTTTTGAAATGAGTTTAAACCTGACTTCAGCATACTTTGCCTTTAAGCTGAAGGTGGGAAGTGTTTATTTCAGAGGTTTTTGGTCATTTGAATATGAGTGACTATGAACTTTTTCAAAATCTTCTCAGTGGAAACTTTAGAAAAGAGTGCAGACTTTGACATTTCTAAAACCTGATATTTTTCCTGTTGGAAGTATGTTGTTCCACTTTTCTGGGTTTCTGAGAGTGTTTTCTTCATGTTGGGATGCAACAAGTCCTCAGCAGAAGTTAGAATCTTCCACAACTGGTGGAGTGAAATGTGAAGAAAAAACATTGTGTAGACTGATGGTGTTTATGATTGTTTTTAAATGATGCTGCGATGATGCTTCTGAGGAGGGAACCATGGCGATCATGGAATTCCTCTGGGCTGTGGCCAGAAAGCTAAGAATCCTCTCACGGAACTGCAAACTTAACCTGAAAGTCCTGCAGCTCGGAATCACAGTTTAAGAGTAATTATTGAGCCTGAATATCACAGCACCTCTGAGCAAAGAAAGTAAAAAAAAAACTCATCTTATGAGACAGTGGGGCTGACCCCGTTGTTGGGCAGGACACCTGCTTTTCAAGACTGTGATAGCTGATCAAAGGAAAAACCCACACAGTCACATGTGAAAGTGCTCCTAAATATGACAGATCTTAAGCTTTTACTTTGAAATAACTGGCCTCTCTGTACCATAATCACTTACAGACGCACATAAAAGTAGTGTTCATTTTACTTGTGGTCTTGTTCACATGTAAACACAACACATTAGGATGGAACTTTGTCACTTCCTGTTTAGGTTTAGCCAATAACGCAGGGTTGGGACTTTAAAAATCCAGACTTCTTAGCGAGGCTTAGGAAATGATCATGGTTAGGGGTCAAATGTAATCTTTTGACAGGGAGTTGGTACCTTATTTGGATAAAGGACAGTCTTTGAGTTAGGATTCAATTCAATTCAAACAAGAAAGAATGCCTTTCTAATCCCAAATTGAAAAAGATAACATTACAGTGATTGTTTTTCCACAATTTACACATTACCTTTACATGTGACTATGTGTCCCAGCAGGAAGCTGAGGACTTCTGTCCTGTGAATAGTTTTATCAGCTGTATAAATAAATATATATGATTTAATGTTCAACTCTTCATACCAATTTCTATGTGTAACTATAAAAAAGATTGATTAATTAAAAAAAAAGACCCTGTTCTACACTTAGTCCAATTTGAGAAGAGCTAATGTTTGGATGCTGTTTTTTCTTTTGAAACGAGTTTAAACCTGACTTCAGCATACTTTGCCTTTAAGCTGAAGGTGGGAAGTGTTTATTTCAGAGGTTTTTGGTCATTTGAATATGAGTGACTATGAACTTTTTCAAAATCTTCTCAGTGGAAACTTTAGAAAAGAGTGCAGACTTTGACATTTCTCAAACCTGATATTTTTCCTGTTGGAAGTATGTTGTTCCACTTTTCTGGGTTTCTGAGAGTGTTTTCTTCATGTTGGGATGCTACAAGTCCTCAGCAGAAGTTAGAATCTTCCACAACTGGTGGAGTGAAATGTGAAGAAAAAAAGTTGTGTAGGCTGATGGTGTTTATGTTTGTTTTTAAATGATGCTGCGATGATGCTTCTGATGAGGGAACCATGGCGATCATGGAATTCCTCTGGGCTGTGGCCAGAAAGCTAAGAATCCTCTCACGGAACTGCAAACTTAACCTGAAAGTCCTGCAGCTCGGAATCATAGTTTAAGAGTAATTATTGAGCCTGAATATCACAGCACCTCTGAGCAAAGAAAGATAAAAAAAAAACTCATCTTATGAGACAGTGGGGCTGACCCAATTGTTGGGCAGGACACCTGCTTTTCAAGACTGTGATAGCTGATCAAAGGAAAAACCCACACAGTCACATGTGAAAGTGCTCCTAAATATGACAGATCTTAAGCTTTTACTTTGAAATAACTGGCCTCTCTGTACCATAATCACTTACAGACGCACATAAAAGTAGTGTTCATTTTACTTGTGGTCTTGTTCACATGTAAACACAACACATTAGGATGGAACTTTGTCACTTCCTGTTTAGGTTTAGCCAATAAGGCAGGGTTGGGACTTTAAAAATCCAGACTTCTTAGCGAGGCTTAGGAAATGATCATGGTTAGGGGTCAAATGTAATCTTTTGACAGGGAGTTGGTACCTTATTTGGATAAAGGACAGTCTTTGAGTTAGGATTCAATTCAATTCAAACAAGAAAGAATGCCTTTCTAATCCCAAATTGAAAAAGATAACATTACAGTGATTGTTTTTCCACAATTTACACATTACCTTTACATGTGACTATGTGTCCCAGCAGGAAGCTGAGGACTTCTGTCCTGTGAATAGTTTTATCAGCTGTATAAATGAATATATATGATTTAATGTTCAACTCTTCATACCAATTTCTATGTGTAACTATAAAAAAGATTGATTCATTAAAAAAAAAGATCCTGTTCTACACTTAGTCCAATTTGAGACGAGCTAATGTTTGGATGCTGTTTTTTCTTTTGAAACGAGTTTAAACCTGACTTCAGCATACTTTGCCTTTAAGCTGAAGGTGGGAAGTGTTTATTTCAGAGGTTTTTGGTCATTTGAATATGAGTGACTATGAACTTTTTCAAAATCTTCTCAGTGGAAACTTTAGGAAATAGTGCAGACTTTGACATTTCTCAAACCTGATATTTTTCCTGTTGGAAGTATGTTGTTCCACTTTTCTGGGTTTCTGAGAGTGTTTTCTTCATGTTGGGATGCAACAAGTCCTCAGCAGAAGTTAGAATCTTCCACAACTGGTGGAGTGAAATGTGAAGAAAAAAAGTTGTGTAGACTGATGGTGTTTATGATTGTTTTTAAATGATGCTGCGATGGTGCTTCTGAGGAGGGAACCATGGCGATCATGGAATTCCTCTGGGCTGTGGCCAGAAAGCTAAGAATCCTCTCACGGAACTGCAAACTTAACCTGAAAGTCCTGCAGCTCGGAATCATAGTTTAAGAGTAATTATTGAGCCTGAATATCACAGCACCTCTGAGCAAAGAAAGATAAAAAAAAAACTCATCTTATGAGACAGTGGGGCTGACCCAATTGTTGGGCAGGACACCTGCTTTTCAAGACTGTGATAGCTGATCAAAGGAAAAACCCACACAGTCACATGTGAAAGTGCTCCTAAATATGACAGATCTTAAGCTTTTACTTTGAAATAACTGGCCTCTCTGTACCATAATCACTTACAGACGCACATAAAAGTAGTGTTCATTTTACTTGTGGTCTTGTTCACATGTAAACACAACACATTAGGATGGAACTTTGTCACTTCCTGTTTAGGTTTAGCCAATAAGGCAGGGTTGGGACTTTAAAAATCCAGACTTCTTAGTGAGGCTTAGGAAATGATCATGGTTAGGGGTCAAATGTAATCTTTTGACAGGGAGTTGGTACCTTATTTGGATAAAGGACAGTCTTTGAGTTAGGATTCAATTCAATTCAAACAAGAAAGAATGCCTTTCTAATCCCAAATTGAAAAAGATAACATTACAGTGATTGTTTTTCCACAATTGACATATTACCTTTACATGTGACTATGTGTCCCAGCAGGAAGCTGAGGACTTCTGTCCTGTGAATAGTTTTATCAGCTGTATAAATGAATATATATGATTTAATGTTCAACTCTTCATACCAATTTCTATGTGTAACTATAAAAAAGATTGATTCATTAAAAAAAAAAGACCCTGTTCTACACTTAGTCCAATTTGAGAAGAGCTAATGTTTGGATGCTGTTTTTTCTTTTGAAATGAGTTTAAACCTGACTTCAGCATACTTTGCCTTTAAGCTGAAGGTGGGAAGTGTTTATTTCAGAGGTTTTTGGTCATTTGAATATGAGTGACTATGAACTTTTTCAAAATCTTCTCAGTGGAAACTTTAGAAAAGAGTGCAGACTTTGACATTTCTCAAACCTGATATTTTTCCTGTTGGAAGTATGTTGTTCCACTTTTCTGGGTTTCTGAGAGTGTTTTCTTCATGTTGGGATGCAACAAGTCCTCAGCAGAAGTTAGAATCTTCCACAACTGGTGGAGTGAAAAGTGAAGAAAAAAAGTTGTGTAGACTGATGGTGTTTATGATTGTTTTTAAATGATGCTGCGATGATGCTTCTGAGGAGGGAACCATGGCGATCATGGAATTCCTCTGGGCTGTGGCCAGAAAGCTAAGAATCCTCTCACGGAACTGCAAACTTAACCTGAAAGTCCTGCAGCTCGGAATCATAGTTTAAGAGTAATTATTGAGCCTGAATATCACAGCACCTCTGAGCAAAGAAAGATAAAAAAAAAACTCATCTTATGAGACAGTGGGGCTGACCCAATTGTTGGGCAGGACACCTGCTTTTCAAGACTGTGATAGCTGATCAAAGGAAAAACCCACACAGTCACATGTGAAAGTGCTCCTAAATATGACAGATCTTAAGCTTTTACTTTGAAATAACTGGCCTCTCTGTACCATAATCACTTACAGACGCACATAAAAGTAGTCTTCATTTTACTTGTGGTCTTGTTCACATGTAAACACAACACATTAGGATGGAACTTTGTCACTTCCTGTTTAGGTTTAGCCAATAAGGCAGGGTTGGGACTTTAAAAATCCAGACTTCTTAGCGAGGCTTAGGAAATGATCATGGTTAGGGGTCAAATGTAATCTTTTGACAGGGAGTTGGTACCTTATTTGGATAAAGGACAGTCTTTGAGTTAGGATTCAATTCAATTCAAACAAGAAAGAATGCCTTTCTAATCCCAAATTGAAAAAGATAACATTACAGTGATTGTTTTTCCACAATTTACACATTACCTTTACATGTGACTATGTGTCCCAGCAGGAAGCTGAGGACTTCTGTCCTGTGAATAGTTTTATCAGCTGTATAAATGAATATATATGATTTAATGTTCAACTCTTCATACCAATTTCTATGTGCAACTATAAAAAAGATTGATTCATTAAAAAAAAAGACCCTGTTTTACACTTAGTCCAATTTGAGAAGAGCTAATGTTTGGATGCTGTTTTTTCTTTTGAAATGAGTTTAAACCTGACTTCAGCATACTTTGCCTTTAAGCTGAAGGTGGGAAGTGTTTATTTCAGAGGTTTTTGGTCATTTGAATATGAGTGACTATGAACTTTTTCAAAATCTTCTCAGTGGAAACTTTAGAAAAGAGTGCAGACTTTGACATTTCTCAAACCTGATATTTTTCCTGTTGGAAGTATGTTGTTCCACTTTTCTGGGTTTCTGAGAGTGTTTTCTTCATGTTGGGATGCAACAAGTCCTCAGCAGAAGTTAGAATCTTCCACAACTGGTGGAGTGAAATGTGAAGAAAAAAAGTTGTGTAGACTGATGGTGTTTATGATTGTTTTTAAATGATGCTGCGATGATGCTTCTGAGGAGGGAACCATGGCGATCATGGAATTCCTCTGGGCTGTGGCCACAAAGCTAAGAATCCTCTCACGGAACTGCAAACTTAACCTGAAAGTCCTGCAGCTCGGAATCATAGTTTAAGAGTAATTATTGAGCCTGAATATCACAGCACCTCTGAGCAAAGAAAGATAAAAAAAACTCATCTTATCAGGAATTGGGGCTGACCCCGTTTTTGGGCAGGACACCTGCTTTTCAAGACTGTGATAGCTGATCAAAGGAAAAACCCACACAGTCACATGTGAAAGTGCTCCTAAATATGACAGATCTTAAGCTTTTACTTTGAAATAACTGGCCTCTCTGTACCATAATCACTTACAGACGCACATACAAGTAGTGTCCATTTTACTTGTGGTCTTGTTCACATGTAAACACAACACATTAGGATGGAACTTTGTCACTTCCTGTTTAGGTTTAGCCAATAAGGCAGGGTTGGGACTTTAAAAATCCAGACTTCTTAGTGAGGCTTAGGAAATGATCATGGTTAGGGGTCAAATGTAATCTTTTGACAGGGAGTTGGTACCTTATTTGGATAAAGGACAGTCTTTGAGTTAGGATTCAATTCAATTCAAACAAGAAAGAATGCCTTTCTAATCCCAAATTGAAAAAGATAACATTACAGTGATTGTTTTTCCACAATTTACACATTACCTTTACATGTGACTATGTGTCCCAGCAGGAAGCTGAGGACTTCTGTCCTGTGAATAGTTTTATCAGCTGTATAAATGAATATATATGATTTAATGTTCAACTCTTCATACCAATTTCTATGTGCAACTATAAAAAAGATTGATTCATTAAAAAAAAAGACCCTGTTTTACACTTAGTCCAATTTGAGAAGAGCTAATGTTTGGATGCTGTTTTTTCTTTTGAAACGAGTTTAAACCTGACTTCAGCATACTTTGCCTTTAAGCTGAAGGTGGGAAGTGTTTATTTCAGAGGTTTTTGGTCATTTGAATATGAGTGACTATGAACTTTTTCAAAATCTTCTCAGTGGAAACTTTAGAAAAGAGTGCAGACTTTGACATTTCTCAAACCTGATATTTTTCCTGTTGGAAGTATGTTGTTCCACTTTTCTGGGTTTCTGAGAGTGTTTTCTTCATGTTGGGATGCAACAAGTCCTCAGCAGAAGTTAGAATCTTCCACAACTGGTGGAGTGAAATGTGAAGAAAAAAAGTTGTGTAGACTGATGGTGTTTATGATTGTTTTTAAATGATGCTGCGATGATGCTTCTGAGGAGGGAACCATGGCGATCATGGAATTCCTCTGGGCTGTGGCCACAAAGCTAAGAATCCTCTCACGGAACTGCAAACTTAACCTGAAAGTCCTGCAGCTCGGAATCATAGTTTAAGAGTAATTATTGAGCCTGAATATCACAGCACCTCTGAGCAAAGAAAGATAAAAAAAACTCATCTTATCAGGAATTGGGGCTGACCCCGTTTTTGGGCAGGACACCTGCTTTTCAAGACTGTGATAGCTGATCAAAGGAAAAACCCACACAGTCACATGTGAAAGTGCTCCTAAATATGACAGATCTTAAGCTTTTACTTTGAAATAACTGGCCTCTCTGTACCATAATCACTTACAGACGCACATACAAGTAGTCTCCATTTTACTTGTGGTCTTGTTCACATGTAAACACAACACATTAGGATGGAACTTTGTCACTTCCTGTTTAGGTTTAGCCAATAAGGCAGGGTTGGGACTTTAAAAATCCAGACTTCTTAGTGAGGCTTAGGAAATGATCATGGTTAGGGGTCAAATGTAATCTTTTGACAGGGAGTTGGTACCTTATTTGGATAAAGGACAGTCTTTGAGTTAGGATTCAATTCAATTCAAACAAGAAAGAATGCCTTTCTAATCCCAAATTGAAAAAGATAACATTACAGTGATTGTTTTTCCACAATTTACACATTACCTTTACATGTGACTATGTGTCCCAGCAGGAAGCTGAGGACTTCTGTCCTGTGAATAGTTTTATCAGCTGTATAAATGAATATATATGATTTAATGTTCAACTCTTCAAACCAATTTCTATGTGTAACTATAAAAAAGATTGATTCATTAAAAAAAAAAGACCCTGTTCTACACTTAGTCCAATTTGAGAAGAGCTAATGTTTGGATGCTGTTTTTTCTTTTGAAACGAGTTTAAACCTGACTTCAGCATACTTTGCCTTTAAGCTGAAGGTGGGAAGTGTTTATTTCAGAGGTTTTTGGTCATTTGAATATGAGTGACTATGAACTTTTTCAAAATCTTCTCAGTGGAAACTTTAGAAAAGAGTGCAGACTTTGACATTTCTCAAACCTGATATTTTTCCTGTTGGAAGTATGTTGTTCCACTTTTCTGGGTTTCTGAGAGTGTTTTCTTCATGTTGGGATGCAACAAGTCCTCAGCAGAAGTTAGAATCTTCCACAACTGGTGGAGTGAAATGTGAAGAAAAATAGTTGTGTAGATTGATGGTGTTTATGTTTGTTTTTAAATGATGCTGCGATGATGCTTCTGAGGAGGGAACCATGGCGATCATGGAATTCCTCTGGGCTGTGGCCAGAAAGCTAAGAATCCTCTCACGGAACTGCAAACTTAACCTGAAAGTCCTGCAGCTCGGAATCATAGTTTAAGAGTAATTATTAGGTGCGTTTATATGGACACGTTTCGTTTAAAGAGATTACATGTAATCGGTTTATTAGAATTCGACCGAACTGTATATATGAGCCACAAATAAAGAGATTAAATTTCTTCCGAGTTTACATGTTACAGCAATTTAATCCGATAGGACGAGGTTTTAACAAATGTTGCAGTATGTCTGAGCTGTTTCTTTGCTTTGTGTTACATGAAAAAATGAGGTGCTCTGTTTTTTTTTCTTTAAAAAAATGAAATAACATTTAAAATCCCGAGTAGAACTCGCACGCAAAGATGTCTATTTGGTCGCGCGAGGCTGTCGGTTTGCATTTCTAACCGTTTTATACACTGGAGTACGGGAACCTATGAAGGAAGAAGAATGTGATGCTGATGCTGCCAGCCACTTATGACTCTGCCTGCCTGCCTGCCATTAATGTTAATGCCCTGTTTGATTTTAAATTATGTTACACAACGCCTCTTCTTTACAAAACATAATACGCGTTAAAAATGACATCTGCCGAAGAAACGGATAAACTGAGAGGATTGTACACAACTGTTCAGTTGATGAGGATGCTAGCACGTCTGCAGTTGCTTCATCTTTGTAAACCAAGTGGATTAGTTTGACATAATTGTGAGCTTTCCTGTGACCGAGACACCGATTTCAGGTAGGACAGTTGGATTTAATGGGTTTGATTTTATTAATTGTATGGACAACTTAAAACATGTAGCGGGTTGTGGTGACACAGGCTAACTTCCACTCTTGGTCAGACAGGCTGTTATAGCCTACAAACTGGTGCTACACACATAGAAAAAAGATCTTTGGCTACTTACTAGTAACATTTATCTCCTCCTCAAATCCGACATCGACACCATGGCTGACGTCCGAAAGGGGTCTGCCTCCTAGTATGTCGTCCATTTCCGTCTGGTACGCGAAATTGGCCGGGCTTGATCCGCTTTTACCATTTTGCCTTTTGGCATTGGAGTAGGCGGCCTTCAGGGCTTTCCATCTTGACTTAATCTGGTCAACGGACCTGTCAAACCCTGCCTCTTTCAAGGCTGTGTGGACATCATTAAAGATTTCCGAGTTCCTCATCTTCCTCCCGTCCAGTTTTGACATTATATTTTGCTCTTGCAACGTTTTCAATAAAACCAATTTTTGTTCTTCTTCACTGTCGCCGTCATTTTAACTTCGATGTCTTCCGTTATCTGCCGTTTAACTAGAACTACACAGTCTTTATTAACTGTATCTCGCACGCCCTTACACTTGCGCAGTAACATGAAACGTGTTCTAATAATCGGTTTATGTAGGTGCGCCTGTATATATGGGGAGTTTCCTCCTTCAATCGGATTATATGAACGGTCCAAACCACCTATTGTAATCGGTTTAAATATTTAACCCGTTTATATTTAAAGAGATTATTTGACTGTTTACATGACGCATATTTAATCTCTTTACACGTGTAATCGGTTTAAACGTGCATTTAATCAGATTAAACGTGTCCATATAAACGCACCTAGTCTTTGAGTTGACAGCAGCAGCTTGATTGAATGAGTGATGGAGCAGAGTGTATCTGTGAAGCAGCGGTGAGTGATGTGGCTGATGGTCGTTGCTCGTCTTCTCCAGGTGGGGGCGCTGTAGATCCAAGAAACAGCTGTGCTTTTCAATGGAAAAGAGAAGATGGAGAAACTGCTGTAACGTGTAAAGAGGTGATGTTGGAGCGTGTGTGTTGTCCCAGTATTTTGTTGGAGAGAACAAAGAGTGTAAAAAGACTGGGTCCCGCTGTATGACTCAGGCTGCACTGCAGCGTCTAATCACAGGTGCGATCCCACTACTGAGCGGCACGGGGGCTTTGACCTGCTCCGTTTCCGATCTGGGCCGGTTCTCCACTCCTTAGACGACCTGGTGGTCCCGAGCTCCCCCAGGAGCACCATATCGGTAAGGAGCTTAGTGCGGACACCCGATCGGCATAGCCCACTGCAGCTCAGAGCTCCTGAGCTCAAGCGATCCACCAGCCTCAGCTTCCCGGTAGCTTGGATTACAGGCGCGCGCCACAGCACCCGGCGAGAGACTCTCACGTTTATCAGACTTTCAGCTTGTTGAAGTAAACAACATTTTGATGTCATCAAACACAACAGCGGCATCGAGCAGCAAAGACTGACAAGTGTTTGGATCGTTTTCATTCCTGCAGAAAATCCCAGCTCAGTTTTTGGAAACTTGATGAATGGAGCAGCATCCATACAGGAGAATCTCTGTGTTCCATTTGTACAGTTTCATGTTTCCCTTTCAGCTTCATCATTTTATAATAGAACTTTTACATTTATTTACTTTCTTTTTTAAATGTTTTTTATTATTATTATTTTTATAACAAATATCCAGAAATGAATATGGCTGGTTTAAGGAGTTTAAACAACATCCTCCTCAGTACTATGCATGTTTCCAGATAAATTCATTAGACTGAGCCGGCCCTCTGGCAAAAAAACCTGAAATATTTCCACATGATGCAGCTGAAAGAGCTGTGATGTCATGTCATTGTTAAGGAAACCTGAAGAAAAACCTGTTAAATTACAGACTCTTGGATAATACAATTTAATTTGATGCACTTTAGTAGAAATGAGTAGAAAAAAAGCTTCTTCTGAGTTTTAAAGGCATTCTACCAACAGGATGATATCTACTGTAAACTGCCTCCCATGTTTGTTCTGTCATATCTGTGGAATGAGGCTATTAGTCAAAGAAGAAAGACTAAATCAAATGTTATAGCTGATCATTTAGAATTCGGATTAGTAAAATATTCCTTATGTGTCTGACAGACTGCAGAAAGCTTTGTAGGGTCTGCTTTTAAGAGTGTTGCATCAGAAGATGCTCGTTCTCTGAGGCAAAGTTATTGTTTGGTGTTTCATTTAACAGAAGAGAGGGTAAGTGTAAAAACTGTTCATTTTTATTGATTCCAGCACCAAAGCAGCATGTAAAATGTAAATGCAAACCATTTTTTTTAAATACATAATTTACAAATAATGTCTTTAAAGAACAACACTGTCCCACTGGTTGTCTTTCAGTCCCAATTGTCTGCGTCTTGTCTGGACTGTGTTATTTCTGCAGGTGTAGGTGAGCAGATCTTCTCTGTGTCTGTGAGGAGCTTCACACACGGAGACGGCTTCATCTGTACGGCTCGGTGTGGGATGCTTTTCATCGTTTCAGCTGGGGCCGATCAACAGTCCGGTGTCTGGGAGCAGATTTGGTGCTGGAGTGTGTTCAGGGGACGGCTGTGCTGCTGGAGCTTCCTGGGAATGGTCCATGTCCACTGTGAGGTGCTACAAGGAAGACAGAAAGAAAGTCATGATTTAAGCTTAAGCATAACTTTGTGAATATTTTGTCATCTTTTGTTTTTAAAATAGCAGCTTGTTTCCTTACTTTTCTCTATAATATCAGCTAATATCATCTAAATGCAGTATATAATGTGCCTTTTAACTAATCACGTTCTGTGACACTAAAAAGGACCTACCCCAAGTCCTCCTTTATTTCTTTTTTTTTTAACATCAGCTTCTCTCATCCGACTGGGAGCTCCTCGTCGTCACGGAAACCCTGGGTGCATAACGGCAATGTCGGGTCCACAGTCTTTCTCCTTCGGACCTGCGCTCGAGTCTCATCTCATCCATGATCACCTCGGTAAAACACAACAGGAAAAGGAAGGAAAAACTGCACAAGTACTCAACATGTGTGAGCTAGCACACATTCATTTCTGTAGATTTCATTCATTAGTTAGACGGAATCATGCACTCACCTGTTTTGCACAATACGTTACCTGCGGTAGCTCAGGTGTTCCACTTTGTCCTCCGTTGGTGTCAGAGTTGTTGTTTCTTTGTCATCCGCTGGTCCTTCCATCAGCAGGAAGCCCACAGAGGCTTTTTTGAGTAACTACCCCAACACTGGTTATCATTTAAGATACTTGTATTAAGTCGCCAAGACGTGTTTTTCTTTTTATTGTCTATGTGTAGGGTCAGATAAACAGGTGAATGATACCCAGGCTCCGCCCTCGCAGTGACGCAACACCTTTGGCTCTGCTACACTTACTCAGGCAAACTGCTCATTCAGGTGGATTCGAGTTCCCGAAAAAATAGGAACTCCATCCACTTTGTCGGGAAGCAATCAACTTTGAGCAGCGCCAACGGCCCAGGGTAGAGCCGTGTTCAAGGTAGTGACGTGGTTGAACTGCCACTCAACCCATGGATTGTACACGGAAGCGCTTCATTCAATATCAACATGGAGCAGCGTCAAGCTTTTGACACTGCTGTAGATGCTGTAATGAAAGTGTTCGACGGGAGATTCTCGTTAAAAATCGAGCAAAGAACAGCCCTTGAATCATTTCTTGACAGGAAAGACGTTTTCGCCTTGCTCCCTACTGGCTTTGGTAAGAGTTTAATCTACCAGTTAGCCCCGCTGGTAGCTAAATCATACGTCAGAGGAAAGAGTGGTGTGATTGGCTTAAGCTTAGGCACAGCCTTTTCTGGCCACAACCAGTAGCAACCCGAGGGAGGCGGGTTGACCAGGCCATTTCGAATCGTATTCGTTATGGTCTTGGTCAGACCAGAATCTCGAAGAGATTTGAAAGTCTATGTTAATCAGGCTAGGTGAATGACATCTCGAATCCCTATACTGCACTCTTTAAGTCTGTGTCTGTCAGAGTTATATGTAAAGAAATAGTCAATTCTTGAGTGCACTCTATGACTTGCTGAATAAAATGTATACCGTCTTTCTGTTGGGTGGAGCTCCCTCCATACATCAATCATCCCGAGCTCTGTCAACATGTGTCAGCAGGACACAGTTACTCTGGTGTGGGAGCAGATATCTTTAATGTGTTAGAGGAGTCTAGCTTACATTGTAGCTGCATATTCCAGTCTCCTCCACATATTAAAACCCCAGTGGCTTCGGAAGCAATCAAACCAAAAATTTCTCTAATAAAGGAATTATCCTTGCCAGGTGGTACATACACATTAACTAGTGTGACCTCTTTCTGTTTAAGGAACCCCTAGATTTCAGAAACACTTGGAAATTCACTCTATTACGAATCATTATTGCTACCCCTCTTTTTCTCCCTTTCTTATAACATGAGTAGAATGTATTTCTAAAACCATATTTTTTTTAACTTTTCATTCTGTCGAGATGGGTCTCCTGCCAGAATATTACATGCAGTTTCTCTCTCTTCATCTTTGCAATAACCTTGCCTCACTTGATTGGATTGTGTAAGCCCTTTACATTGAGGGTAACTACCCTATATTCCTGACATTGCATTTATATCCACAGATAACACAGGTAGGGGAATGACATTGCAAGATAAAACAAGCCAGTAAATGGAAAAACTACCCTGTGTACAACTCTTGTTTCCCAGAGTACTGAAAAAGATTTCAGGAAGCTGACGCAACGGAACGAGAATGCTACGTAGGTAAATTGCTTGGCAAGAGGCTGTAGTCTGCCCTCCACTTTAAGACTACTGCCGTGACATGCCCCAACAATTTCAGCAGGCATAAAAAGCTATTTGGGAGTTTTAAATGCTTTCGTCCAATTCCTTCAAATCAGATTTCCCTTTTCCATCACTGATCCGATCCATTATATTGCTCACCTAAGATCATTCTTTAAAAGGGTGTCTGTACATACCTCGTCCGTTTGACTACACATAGCCCGCTGCTAAATGGACAACGAGGCACAAGAGGCAACATCCATAGTTCACAAAAATCAAAGGCTCCCTGGTGGTCTGCTGGCTAGGATTTGGTGTTTTCACTGTCGTGGTGTAGGTCAGGAATGTTTTATTTATTTAGTCATCTATCAACTGTTTTTCTTGCAGGGCTATGACACACTCACTCTTACTCAGGAATCTTTCTATTTCTCCCTGAAATAAGAGAGAAGTCTAAAGTGTGAAACTTGTGCTTGCTTGGATTCATTCTCCAGATGCGCAGAATTGCTTTCATCTAAGGCTAAAATGTTCACAACTTCAGTACAATGCACTATGCCAATTAATTTGCCAGTTAGGAAGAGTTTACCACAGTGTTGCAACCTGTACCGTGTGCACTGCTTTCGGGTCCCTGATGGTCTAGTGCAGACCTGGGCATTGCACGGCCCCCGGGCCGCATACGGCCCTTTGGTTGACTCTGACCGGCCCGTGTAAGGTTAATTGGAAATTACAAAATAAACATATTTTCTTATTTTACCTGATGCATGGACTGAAGCTGCATTTTATTTTTATTTTGAAGTTGTTTTTTATTCACGTTCATGATGATGTAAAACGTATATCGAGACATGCACATGATTGGATCGTTGTCAGTAGCAAGTCACAAGACGACTTTAGCCCTCAGAAATGTCTGCTCATGCTAAAAAAAGAAAGGTAGATGGCGAATGCAGGGTTTTCAACAAAAATTGGACTGCTAAGTATTTATTTACTGAAGTCAGAGGTAAAGCCGTGTGTTTAGTTTGCGGGGAGCAGATCGCCGTGTTTAAGGACTACAATTTGAGTCAGCATTAGGAGACGAAACACCCGGAGAAATTCAAGAACGTGACTGATGCTGAAAGGGCGCGGACATCGGAAGCTTTGCTAGCTAAACTGCAAAAGCAGCAAGGCTTTTTTACCAAGCTTCACACATCCAGGCATGCAGCAACCAAGACCAGCTTTGTGATATCCCACAAAATCGCTAAAAACAGTAAGCCATTCTCGGAGGAGGAGTTTATCAAAGAGTGCTTGGTGGACTCTGCAGCACTAATATGCCCTGAACAAAAAGAAGCATTTGAGAAAGTCCCGCTCTCCAGGCGAACCATGACGAGAAGGGTCGAGGACATATCGGGGAATCTGGAGCTTCAGCTGCAACGTGAAGTGGCAACTTTTGACTTTTTCTCCTTGGCTTTGGACGAAAGCTGTGATGTCCGTGACACAGCCCAGTTACTTGTATTTGTCCGCGGGATAACGCCGGACTTCAAGATTACGAAGGAGCTGGCAGCAATGCGGTCAATGAAAGGGACGACTCTAGGGAGCGATCTCTTCACGGAGGTAAATGCGTGCATGGACACACTGGGACTGAAATGGGACAGACTGGCAGGTGTCACAACGGACGGTTGTCCAAATCTTACAGGGAAAAATGTGGGACTTTTAAAACGTATGCAAGATAAAGTGACTGAAATCGACACAGATCAGAAATTGGTATTTTTGCATTGTATTATACACCAACATGTGTTGTGCAAGTCACTGCTAAAAATGAACCATGTTATTGATGTTGTTACTAAAATAGTAAACTTCATCAGGGCACGGGCATTGAATCACAGACAGTTTGTCGCACTTTTGGAGGACCATGAGTCTGAGCATAGTGACATCGGCTACCACACAGCTGTCAGATGGCTCAGCCTGGGCAAAGTGCTAAAAAGAGTTTGGGACCTGAAAACAGAGATTCAGGAGTTTTGTCAGATGAAAGGCAAAGACATCCCAGAGCTCTCAGATGAGGACTGTATGGCAGATTTTGCATTTGCTGTTGATGTGACTGCACTGATGAATGAACTGAACACCAAACTGCAAGGCAGGGGCCTTTTTGTTCATGAAATGCACACCCTGGTGAAGGCTTTCATGAGAAAGATGCTGTTTCTTTCAAGCCAACTGGAGAGCAACAATCTCACTCACATGCAAACCCTGAAAGAAGTCACACCATCAGCTGATCACCTCCACAGGTACTCATCCATGTTAGGAGCATTGCATTGTGAGTTTTTAAGGAGATTTGAAGATCTCAGAACAATCGAGGATGAAATGCACATGATTTCCTCTCCCTTTACCTGCAGTGTGGATAATGCACCCAGTGATGTTCAGCTGGAACTCATTGACCTGCAGTCTGATGCAGTACTGGCAGAGCACTTTAAATCAGGATGTCTGCTGGATTTCTACTCTTCTCTCAAGGAGGAGAACTTTCCAAACATGAAGAGACATGCTCAGAAGATGTTGGTTCTCTTTGGCTCTACCTACATATGTGAACAAACATTTTCAATGATGAAGTTTACGAAGTCCAGGTATAGATCATCTCTCACTGACGACCATCTGTCAGCTGTGCTTCGCATCTCCACCTCAGACATTCAACCTGACTTCGATGCACTTGTTAAAGGCCTACAGAAAGGTGATTTTTTTTGCACAAAACTGAAATAGCAGATCGATTCCTTATATACCATGGAATTTTTTTATGATTTTAAAATAAATTTAGGCCCCCGGATAGTCCTGATTAGGCCCAATAAACTATCACCACATTTGACTCGAATAGCCCGCCATTTGGCAAACCGGAAGTAGCAGACGACAGGTGCGTGACGTCACGAGTGCCAGCTGCTGGAACAACCCCCAACAATCAACATGTCTGATACTAGTAGTTCTAGTAGCGAAGCCAGCAGTTTGCCAGACATGGACAGCTTCTTCACGGCAAATTTCGATCCGAATATTGTTGATGACAATGAAGAGCCTGAAGAAGAAACCGAGGAGGGATTGGGGCTAGAACCATACAGGTTTGAGCCAGCCATTGCCAGTGACAGTGGGTCGGAGTCCGAGTCCGAGAGCAGTGGGGACGATGATGGTGATCATGGTGATTTTGGTCGTCTTCAGAATGCCGATTGGTGAGCATACACTGTGTTTGGTCTAGGCCACGAGTCTGGACGATGTTGATGAGGCATAAATAATTTTGTCGAGAGGGATAAGCACTGCACTGACAACTGAAGCTAACTGACACTGACAGCCTGTCAACACACTTTTTACACAGTGCCGGAGTCAGTGAGTGCAGACTGGAATGCTGGATCACAATTTTAATAGCTTCTTGTCAGACTTACCAGTCTCTAGCGTTTGTGATCGCTGTAGCCCGGTCGGATTGTGAAGGAAGGGGGCTGCTTAACGCGGTGATGACCGGTTGTTGAGCCGCTTTCGGTTTCACTCCTGTCAGTGAAACACCGGGGTGATATCGCTGCAAATACGTGGCCATGCTCGATATGTTTCCACTGCTGTGTGGCTTTCTTGTACCACAGTGCCTACACACCGTCACGGTTTTATCCACCAACCTCTTTCCTTCTTCATTAAATTTGACAGTGAAGCCAAAATGCTCCCAAACAGGGGATTTAAATGACGTGGAGCTCTTCTGTTCCTCCGCTCGCCATGACCACGCTGTGTTGCAGGTTAGGGGTTTTCTTTATGTTAGCTATCGCTATGTCAGCTACGTGTTATGTCTGTGTGGTAACCTAGGCGACAGGTTTGTGTGGCAGCGCGAGTATATGGAAAAAGGACGTAGCACTAGAGGCAGCAGTTATCGTTACAGTAGTCACCGAAGTCTAGCCTACTTTTATTTTCCATGCCCACTGTTCTACATGTTGTACGCTGAGGACAATAAATCACAAACGAGCCATAGGACTGTTTGCTTATTGAGGAGGGAACTGTTGCAGACTTTTACCCAGAGCATGGAAAGTAGCTCTGTCCCTGGAACTAGCGGAATGGTAACGGCTGTGTGAGGACTGAACAAGCGCACATTTTTTTTTTCATAAATCAATCCGAGGATCATGTGTGTGCCGAACTGAAATAATTGATCCGAACGGATCACGGATCAATGATGATCCGTTGCACCACTAGCCTTCACCACTCAACAAGCATACTACAATGGCGGCAGCCAGGAAAACCCATGGCACCTGTCTGCAATGTCAGAAGTGGAATTTGAACCCACGCCTCCAGGGGAGACTGCGACCTGAACGCAGCGCCTTAGACCGCTCGGCCATCCTGACTATTAAAAGGAATATTTGACGACACTGTCGGCGGGCCCAGGCATCATTCCAGCGAATATGTGGGTCTGCGTTGTGTTCGTGTTGAAGGGGAATATTTACTAGGCATGCAGCTTCATGGAAGACTCTCCTTCTGATTGATGGGACTGTGATAGCAATTTTCCTGCACCTTGAAACGGGACAAGAAAATCTTATTTCACTCCTTGCCGATAGTTGTCTTTTCATCTGACGACTGTGTCAGTCACACAGAAATTCCTCGTTAGTATAATGGACAGTATCTCTGCCTGTAACGCCGAAGATCGGGTCTCGATTCCCCGACGGGGAGAGCTTGGTCTTTTATCAGCTGCCTGCCACCAAGTGATGATTGTTTTGATACTCTCACCCATCTTCGGCCTAAATGTCAATAGCCCCCTTCAAATAGCCTAACATGAGGCCAGGTTGCTTCGGTCAAAAGCCCTTTCCCGTTTACTATGGTGTTAAGTGCAAACCAAGACCTTATAATCAACAATGTTCCTTTTGCTAATGATTCTGTCCTGCCCAAAGCACTGTAGAAGGTTGTGACAACACAGCTTGTTGAGCTGTGGTCAGAAGATTCTCATGCAACAAGTGTCTTGGCTGTTGTTTAACAGGGCTCCTGAGGCAAACAAATAGTAGGCATAGCATTTGGAAGCAAGAACTCTTCGGAGGTAAAGCGGCCACAATAATCTTTAAACTAGATGATGCAGTGGCAGAATAGCAATACGACATGGTATTGCTAAGCAAGGAGTTATCTTGAGTTGCCTTGCCAGTGAAAATGGTCCTCTAGGAGAACTCTGCAATGTCAGAAGTGGGATTTGAACCCACGCCTCCAGGGGAGACTGCAACCTTAACGCAGCGCTTTAGACTGCTCGGCCATCCTGACTACTAAAAGGAATATTTGACGACACTGTCGGCGGGCCCAGGCATCATTCCAGCGAATATGTGGGTCTGCGTTGTCTTCGTGTTGAAGGGGAATATTGACGAGGCATGCAGCTTCATGGAAGACTCTCCTTCTGAGTAATGGGACTGTGATAGCAATTTTCCTACACCTTGAAACGGGACACGAAAATCTTATTTCACTCCTTGGCGATAGTTGTCTTTTCATCTGACCACTGTGTCAGTCACACAGAAATTCCTCGTTAGTATAATGGACAGTATCTCCGCCTGTCACGCGGAAGATTGGAGTTCGATTCCCCGACGGGGAGAGCTCGGTCTTTTATCAGCTGCCTGCCACCAAGTGATGATTGTTTTGATACTCTCACCCATCTTCGGCCTAAATGTCAATAGCCCCCTTCAAATAGCCTAACATGAGGCCAGGTTGCTTCGGTCAAAAGCCCTTTCCCGTTTACTATGGTGTTAAGTGCAAACCAAGACCTTATAATCAACAATGTGCCTTTTGCTAATGATTCTGTCCTGCCCAAAGCACTGTAGAAGGTTGTGACAACACAGCTTGTTGAGCTGTGGTCAGAAGATTCTCATGCAACAAGTGTCTTGGCTGTTGTTTAACAGGTCTCCTGGGGCAAACAAATAGTAGGCATATCATTTGGAAGCAAGAACTCTTCGGAGGTTAAGCGGCCACAATAATCTTTAAACTAGATGATGCAGTGGCAGAATAGCAATACGACATGGTATTGCTAAGCAAGGAGTAATCTTGATTTGCCTTGCCAGTGAAAATGGTCCTCTAGGAGAACTCTGCAATGTCAGAAGTGGGATTTGAACCCACGCCTCCAGGGGAGACTGCAACCTAAACGCAGCGCCTTAGACTGCTCGGCCATCCTGACTACTAAAAGGAATATTTGACGACACTGTCGGCGGGCCCAGAAATCATTCCAGTGGGGTGCCATGACCTAAACGTGTGGAAAGTTATAAATCATATCTGTCCATTTAGCCTCCTTACACTTGCTCTGACTTAAACTGCTACTGTGTCAATGCTAAATGATGAAAAGAAGTTCTAACTCAAAGGTCACAACAATAAGGATCAAAAGAAATGTGTGTCCCTGTACAGGTCGCTCACTGTGTAAGGAGAAACCGAGTCCTTTCAGGCACTAGATCTCAACGAAGAAAAGACTTGAGCCTGAAAAGTTGTCCACAAGACAAAATGTATAAAATATGAAGTATACTATTAATTTAAGATGGCTCTGTCAGAAGTCAGCCATGGTGCCTGAGAACTTTAAGCAATGGACCTGTATTTAATTTGGCCAAAGGTCATAGGTTCTATCCGTGCCCTTGTTTTAGCATGTGCATGTGCATGCCCTTGTTCCTGGATCAGGATATGGTGTGAGGACGTACGGCCAGCATGCATAGCCTCTGTCCCCAAGCAGGACACCATTGAACTCTCCTGCAGAATAAGAGAAATGTTGGATGGATATACATGTGTTAAGACTTGGCAATTTAATGCAATATGTGCCTTATATGGCTATCTATAATAAAGTATGACGAGCACTTTAAATTCCTTAAGATGACCTCTACACCTGACCTCTCATTACATTACCAAAATTCTGCCTATGCTACACCTTACTTCAAAAGTACACTCCTTCAGGTAAGTAAAATTCTTGCACCTTGTGCAAACCTCTGTGCCAGGATGCTCGGAAGATCCTAGAATCATGAACTGATCCCGGCCATTTAGCCTCAATGTTGGAAATGAAATGACCTCCATCACAGATCATCTGTATGCTCGGAGGATAGGACTCAATGATGAGGTTTCACAGGGCATAAATGTAACATTGCTCAGCATTACTCAAAGGGGTTGATGTGGTGTTTTTCAAAATGAGAAATCCAGTTCAGAGTCTATGGACAATTATCCCCAAGTGTACCTGTACATTTAGCATATGGAAAAATGTTCGGTGTACATAGTCAGCCTCCACGGGTCCAGCAGGGGCCTGGACAATGTGACAATGTTTAAATCCAGACTGAAAGTTCTATTTAGATGTGCATATGACACCTGAAAGTATTTCATCTGCACTCTTCACTTTTAAATTAATTAATTAATGATATTTTTGTTTTTTGGAATGATTTTATTGCCGCCTTGTGATTTTATGTAGCTGTAAAGCACTTTGAATTGCCTTGTGTATAAATTATGCTCTACAAATTGCCTTGCCTTGGATGCGTACATGGGTACAGTGTAGTGCACCGATAACATTGGGGATGCCTGAGGGAGATGATGAACTTAATGCAAATACTTAATTCAGTAGGTTGTTTTACATTATCGGCTACTGTAAATGTGGAGCAGCAGCCTGAAAGGACAGAAATCTCGCCCTCCGACATTCGCAATACTGACACTCTCCCTCTGTTCAAGTCTTAACTCAAAACCCATCCGTTTAACTTTGCTTACCTCCATTTATTGCTCCGTTCTGTGTATTTTTAATATGGTAAGATTTTTTAATTCCTGCGTTTTATCTAATATCTTGTTTGTACAGTCCTTGACTGTTTTGAAAGGAGCTTTCAATAATTTGTATCATTAACATTATTACCTGTCCCCCATTTTTCTGAGTCTGGTCCTACGTGGGTGTAGATCGGATGTTTGTTAGGTATTGATTAGTTTTAATGAATACCATGTTCTCTGTCATTTAATTTAATGTTCAATACGTGTGTATAGTTGCGTTTTTTTAGTTGCACTGGCACCGACTGATTGATTTTTCGAGACAGTGAAAGTGGTGATATGATAACCACAGTCGGTCGGACATTTTTTGAGTTGCAGCTAAGCTAAGCATCAAATTTAGCCTGCCCGGGACCAGGCTAGTTCAGCAGCATAAATTACCATGGTTACTCAGCGGGCGTTCAAATAAGCCACCTTTATGGAATGGAAGTCTCGCTAAATTTAGCCAGAAGTAGCGAAATAAGCCAGGCTTTCCGCTAAGCCAGCTTCTAGGAATACCCCCCAGGTGGGTAAAGGATCTCTGGAAAATGGCAACAACCCACTTCAATTGCAATTTAATGAGAAACAAGATGGTATGGTTCAATTCAATCTGTGCTCAGTCATAACATGTGGTTGAAAGAAAAAGGATATGAATTAGGATGCATAAAGAAATAAAATGAACCTATGTTTTTAATATCTGTATGGAAACATGTTATGGTATCATGTGATGTTAGAAACAGCTCTGATGTCATACTGTTGGTACCACATGAGGGGTTTCTAATTCAATTAGAACCGGAAAAAAACCAAAAACTTAATGCTGATCCTGAACTGTCTGTGGACGGCTCAGCATCCCGAAACACAGACACTGGTAAGAATTAAACAACATTATTACTAACTAACAAGTGAGAATTAAGCAGATTATGCTGAAATTTTATTTTTAACGCTCTGACCTTAATTAAGAGAGGACAGACAATATTTATCCTAAACAGGTTAATCAGTTAGTCATTGGGAAGAAATGGCTGCTTTCTTGATGCTGTGCTGCTCCCAAAATGAGATCTAACCACAAACATTTCTGTCCTGCAGCAAAGAACAACACAGGAGGAGAAACTGCAGTGGAGCAGTTCGGCAATTAATGAACAATTAATTAACAATTAATCATGGTTTACTAAAACTTCTCAAATTTTCCCAAAAATTCTGTGTGTGTTTTTGTCTTCTTTTGTTTTCTTCTTTCTTTTGTTCTGTGTTGTGTTGTGTTGTGTCTCTGTGTTGATGTGTTCTGTTAGATTCGGTTCTTTTAGTAGGAAGCTCAAGAACGGACCGAAGTAATTCAAGTGAAAATGAAGTGTTTATTTGTAGTCACACGTCAAAGCATATCAGCGCTGGGCTCAGTGGGAAAGAGTCCCCGCAGGAAGTCTGTCAGACTGCGCGCTGATTTCCGGGTATCATGTTTATTTATAGTCTCATAGGTTGGACTCACATTCGACCGAGTATGATTGGACATGAGTAGGTTCAACATGCTTCGTCATATTTTCTGGATCAGCCCAAAACAATGGCCCTCATTTATCAAACTTGCGTAAGACGAAAAACGTGCGTAGGTCGTGTGTACGTTCTTTTCTGCGCAAAGGTTGGCATTTATCAAATCCATCGTGAGCGCAGGAAAGATGAAATCGCCACGACAGGTCTGAGGCCGTGTACGCACTTTTCCATTTTGACTTGCGGTGACTGCAATACAGCAGCGTCACTAGTGCGTGCTCAGGAGTCGCAACAAATCCCTTGGTTAAAATTACAGACTCATCACTTTAAAGAAGGCCCATGTTTTATTTGACTTCAACATAAATATAAACATAAACGCAAATTAAATAAATTAAACAAGTACAACTCCGTAATTGGAAGAGTGATGGCTCATTATTCAACCGTGCACCCTCACACCGAACAAGAGAGGCGCTTTAACACTGCGCATTCGCGCACGCGTGCCACTGTGGAGAGGTGTATAGGGCTCCTAAAGCTGGATCTGTCTCTCGGCTGCGGGGGGAACCCTATCCGCCCGAAAAGGTATGCAATATTATTATTGCATGCGGGGATCTCCATAACATTGCCCAAAAAAATGGAGTGCCATTTCCAGATGTACATCCAGAGGACCCCGTACCCAGAGATCCCTACCACCAGCCTGCACAGCCAAGAGCGCTCAGGAGGAGAGAGGAACTTATTCAGCGATTCTGACTTTCGGTAAGCATTCTGTTATTCAAGGAAAAAAGAAAGGAGAACAACGATTTCTTTCAGCATTTATTCTGTGACTTCAGTGTTTCATTTATGTCTTTCAATGTACTGTCGATAGATTGCATGGTGTGTGTTAAAGCCATCATCCACTTCACGATCTCTGTTTGTCTTTCTAGGACCTCTGTGGTTAACACGGCTGGCCGGTGTGACGCTGCAGACCGGGGGGCAGAGGCAGAGGCAGAGGCTTCGGATGTTGACGGGCCGCGTATTCGTTGCGCGGGTCAGGTTGCCTGGATGCCACTTCGGATTCATCTGTGAATGAAAAATATTAGTTTGATTAGGAACCTCATTTGTGTTGAAAATTAAAGCAACTGTTTTATTTAAACGTCTTGGGTGTGCAGTCATTCTTACCATTCTCGAGCTCTAGCATGGGCGCATCAGTGTCAAGTTTCCCTGCACCCCCCCCCCCGTTTGTGACATGCTGCGTCGGAGAAATGCGACCTTCTTTTTTGGCCAATTTCATATCGGACCACTTCTTCCTGATCTACCTGGAGAAAAAGTAAAACATCGTTCAATTTTAGATTTTATTTAATCTGGAGTTTATCACATTTTATTGACCATCACAGTAGGGGAAAATACATAACTCGTCCGGTCTGCGATTTACATCGCCAACGCTGTTGACAGCGTTTCTTTGCCGCCTTTCGTCAATCCATGTCACAAACTCTAGAGGTGCGGCCTCTCAACCCCCTTTTGTAGAAGGCGTGGTTAGGATCATTACGATGGATTTCAGCCACCGGATTTATCAACAGCCGCTCGGTCTTACGATGGGATTGGTGTGGTACGCATGTTCTGTAAATCTCACTTGAGCCTCTGCGTACGACGAGTTCTCCGCTCATATCTACGATGCTTTCTACGACGGCTTGATAAATGAGGGCCAATGTGTGTGTGTGAATCTGCCCTTGCTTTCCCAGGCTTTCCTAATTGTTTTGTCTTTCTACTCCTTGATCACTTTAGGTCATAATGGAAAAGTACTGAGACTTATTTCATTCATAATGTCAAAGAACAAAGCCAATTTTAACAGTTCTCTAAATGATTTGAATTTTTTCCACAACAGAATAAGTTGATAATACAGAATTTCTCATGAATGCTGGACAGCAACTTGGTGAGAATTCTCGTATTGTCCTAAAAACAAGGGTTATCCCAACTGGCCAGTTGTTTTGTTTTGGTTTATGTTTATTTTATGATTTCTTTGATTTCATTTTTCTTTTCTTTTGTTTTTGTTTTGGTTTGGGGTCCATATGAAAAAATAAATAAATAAATGATGAATTGGGCATTAGGATTGAACCTTTCAAAGAGACATGCCCTAAGTATAAAAATACAGTGCAAATGACATTTTGCACTACTGCGCTGCCCGATTTCTTGTCCTTCTAATATTATTCCACAGATTCAGAACCACTACAGAACGTACAGCCGGAGGACTCATAAGCTTGAGTTCTGGGAGGCCTTGCCCATCATGCCAAGATGATGGTGGAAAAACCACACAACAAAATGATCCCAAAAGAAGATTAGTTAGGAAAAAGGGTGGTAAAGACCCTTTATGGAGGGACGTACTGGTAACCTCTCCTTCCAAGATTAGTTCCGGATCAGAATGCTGAACGGACGTTCAGCCAACAGGAGAACCAAGCACCAAGCAGTGACAGGATTGGACCAGAAGAGACCACACGACTCGTCACATCAGAAAAAATATATGTATCATTTTTGTTCATTTAAAAGAAATGTTAATCATAATTTCTCAACAGGTTCATATACTCATGGTATCATGCCCTGGTTAAATTCGTATTTCTGTTTTCATTTTTAAATCATTTAGCGAATTCCTCTTAAATGTTGTTAATGAATCATTTTTAGTATGTCCATTGCCATTGGTGTGACTCAGCTGATCAGAGTGGGACCTTAGACATTGATTAATACTCCTGATATAGAAAGTTTAGCTAAAGCATTAGAATTATTTTTACTATTTCCACATGCTTGTGCAATGAAGACTTGCTTGCTGCTGTAATTGCAAAGAAGAACAGCTTACACATAAGCTTTCATAATGACACATGAAGTCACTTCAAAATGGAGATGGCAGAAATCTCCTATCTGATTGTGCTACATCTTAAAGGTAAGTGGCGTCTTGCAGCTTGGGGGGACTGCT